>NW_004524703.1:838043-964585 GCF_000260255.1 Octodon degus
TTTCTTTCTTTCTTTTTTTTATAAAATTTTATTCTTACCTGCACAACAGACCCAAGAACACACTTCACTGTAGTTATAGGTGTCAAGAGCTGTTATGGCAGGGCATCCGGATATCTGAATAGGAATGGAATCCAGGGTCACCATCATTGTACACACAAGGAACAGTTTATTTTTTGCCAGCTATCTTAATTCCACCTGTGGCCGGGTTCCCTTTCCCGCGGCCTTCATTTTTAGCTCCTTGAGTTTCTTCTGCTCCTCCTTTTGCTTCTGTTTGAATGCTCTGTCTCCCTCGTCCATCTCCTTGGCCTGTTTCCTGGGCTGCTTCAGGGACTTCTTCTTGACACCTTCATGGCCGGACATGGCGCCCGTATACCCTCCAGAGCCGAGCTCAGAAGCCAGCGACCCGAAACATGGCTGTTTCTAACCTGCTGTAGGCTGTCACTCCAAACTCGTTTCCTGCTTAATGCACTCGAGGATTCAGTACCAGAAGGTTGGATGCTAACTGGAGAACAGACTGTGGCCTGCTGTCGTTGCTGAGCACTTTGCTCTTGGCCGCTTTCCCTTGTACTCATCTGTGAAATGGCCATGATGCACTTTCCTTCCGCCGCTGTGGCTCAGTTAGAGTGAGGCTGTGCACAGTCTCTGGTGCTAGTTAATCTCACTGCAGCCTGGAATGCTAGGTACTCATAAGGCGGCTTTGCAGCCCTGCCCTGGGACCACTTTGGTCAAGGTCCTACTTTGAGTCAGCCCTTGCTGGATTATCAAGCGTGTGCTTATTTAGTTCTTAAATGGAAGATAGGCTTCCTTCCTGTTGCTGGAGGGCCCCAGAGCAGGAGCTGGAGTTCATGTTTAAGGCCTGAATGGCTTGCAGAAGTCACCTTTGCCTCAATGCTCCCGCTGGGGCCAGCCCAGTCTGTGTACACATACACAGATATAAACAGAATATTACAGTGACAAGGAAGATGGGCAGGCCCCACCTTTGTTGGAGTATCTGCGGGGAACTCTATGTGATATGAGGACAAGCTTACTGGGTCTGCCAGCCCTACTGTGTGCAGCATTTGGTTATTCCAAACCCAAGCTGGCCTGACAGTGGGCTGGTCAGACCCTGCCTGTTGCCATGTGCCCAGGGTTCTTCCTTTTGTGTCTTAGCTTTCTCACACCTTTTTTGCAAGCATTTTAGTCTGTACCTAAGGATGTGGGGAACCATGCACATACCTGCATCGGAACACAGAGAGTCCCTTGGTGGTGGCTGGCACAGTGTGAGTCCCATAGAGGTGATGCCACCTTTGCAAACTGGTGACAAGTCACCTGATGGGCTGTCTCAGCTTCACTTTGTGCATGTGGTCACCAGTGAAAGCATTGTCAGTGCTGAGTGTTCCCTTGAGTTAAAGGTCTAAGTGAGTTTAAGTGGCCCTGAGCATAAGATCACTTGGAAGAAAACGGAGATTCAGTAGGTGGACTTCTAATTGCTGAATCTGGCAGTGCCAGCCCATCCTGCCCACATCAGCAGGGACCACTCTGAACTGTTTCTCTAATTCATGGGGGAAGAGACCTCCTGGCCCCGGAGCACTGCTTGGACCTGCCCCTATGGGCAGTGTGGGTGACCCGGCCACAGGCCAGATGCAGTCAGCCGTCAGATGCTGCATGGTTCAGAATTTCAACTATGGCATATCTGTGCTGGATTTTAAAGTTATGCATGAAAATAATTTTAAGAACATAAAAAAAGTTTAGAGAAGTGGAAACAACACTCAACGTATTTTCACTGTAGCCCAGACATTTTTATTTCCTTTCATTTAATTCCAGGCTAATCCACACAGAAAAGCAGTTTTGTATAGTTGTTTCATTGTGTATATAATATTTTGTCTCCTGCTTTTTCTTTTAATATAAGTGTTTTGCATATGTATGTGATCTTTATAATTATAATGTGTAATGGTTGCATGGTATTCTCTCTCTCTCTCTCTCTCTCTCTCTCTCTCTCTCTCTCTCTCTCTCTCTTTTTTTGTTTTGGTACTGGAGATTGAACTCAGAACCTTGCACTTGCCAGGCAAGCGCTTATTCCTTATTCTACTGAGCTGTCTCCCCAGGCCCTGATATTCTCTTAAGGTGTGGTAAGATAACCTTTTTTTTTTTAATGTGGAACTGGGGATTGAACTCAGGCCCTTGTGCTTGCCTTGTGCAAGCACTTATTCTACTGAGCTGTCTCCCTGACCCCCAAATAACCTTTCTGTGTAGAATATTTAACATTTCTTCTGTATTTTTTCTTAAATAGTGCAGTATTTCTGCATAAAATTTATTCCTGGTTTGGTGTTAATTAACTATAGTAAGTTTGTACAAGTCCTAGGATATAACTGGAGGAGGAGGGAGGGAAAGAGGTTCTGTGACCACCAGAACCCAGGGCTGTGCCAGAGGGCTGGAAGCGCATCTCTCCCTCCCTTCCTTATTCTTCCTGCTTCCTCCTCTCTTCCCCTTTCCAATCTCCCCTTCCTTATTCCCCTCCTCTCCTCTTCTTTCCTCTCCTTCCCCACCTCTACCCCCTCCTTTCCTTTTTGTTGTACTGGGACCAGAACCCAGGGGTTTTCACATTGAGCTACATATACTCCCAGCCCCCCAACCCCACAAAGCACTGCGGGAGGGGGAGACAGGAGTCACTGTATAGCTCAGGTTGGCTTAGCCTCTCAAATACTGGGATTACAGACATTTGCTACCACGTCCCACATTCCATTCCTTTCTTTATTTTGAGCCAGGGTCTTCCTAAATGCCTCCATTGCCAAGGTTGGGCTTAACCTTGGCACTGCTCCTAGGGGTGGAAGTGTCTGACATTCTGATACGTATTCCTCACATTTGGGGATGACTGTTCTGCTTAGCGTGGTGGGAATGGGTCTCCTCTGTGCTCACTTGTCTGTACGAGGGACTTGGGAGACACTGATCCTTTGTGGAAGGAGAGTTTAGACTTAATAAAACAGTCCTATGGAGGAGTGGAGATTAGCTAGTAGGCACTGGTCCTCGAAAAAGAGAATGCTAAAGAGGGCATGTGAGATTGATTGATTTAATGTATTTAGTTGTTACAGGGTCTCACTCAGACTCATAGTGATTCTCCTCTTTTCAGCCTCTGCAGCACTGGGATTATAGGCATGCACCACCACGCCCCTCTGTGGCCAGCTCAGCCTGCCCTGGGGGTGGGGCTGGTGTGGCACGTGGTGCCAGGGATGGAGCCTCCATCCTTGCGCTTGCCTATGCAGGCGCTTTAGTGCACTGAGCTATCTCACTGGCCCGACATGTAAGTTTTAAATGAATGAAAAGAAGCAACTGATATGTCATTTACTGTAGCTTGTTCTCCAGAAGTGGCCCCTGCAGCATCACCTAGTCTCATTGGGTACAGGTGGTCCTTTTGTAAGGGGGCCTCACAGGGACATTTCTGGCCTTCAACTGCATTCATTGTGTTTCTGAAAGACCCGCATGGGCCATCATCGTTTTGCTTACTGACAGACAGGGCAGGAAGAGGTGGGGGTTGTGTAGACCTGGCTGATTGCAGGGTGCCATGCAGCACAGGTGAGAGGGCACCCAGGAGCTGGCCAGGACATACCATACCCTTGCCGTGGCCCAAGCTGGGATGCTGTGGTCCTCCCAGTCCCTTGCTGGGCAGCTTCGGGAAGGTCTCCCTTCTGCCCTGATTTCCTTGCCTGTCCCTTCTTCCAGTGTGCAGGCCTCATTCTGACACTCCTGATTAGGAGAACCTGGGGGTGAGCTGTGCTGGGACTGGGTTCCTGCCTCTGCAGAGGGGATGCTGGCTGTAAGGGGCACCAGGCCGTGTGTGAACTAGTGGGGTCACAGGGAGTAAAAGGGCACAGTGGTCCAGGCCAGCGCTGCAGGTGGGTGTGTGGCAAGGACCAGCGTCTCCGGTGCATGCAGGGCTGCAAGTTCTGGTGTCCAAGCAAGCCTCCTGGATTTGAGGATTTGCGGGAAATGCTCAGAAATTTTTCCACTTAGTTTCTCACCCCAGTCCAGGGCCTCATATATTGTTTGGAGACTCATGGTCTGTAGTGGCTCTGCCTCAGCTCACAGAGCTGGCTAGGCTGTGAGGCCAGGGCCTCTGCAGGGGCGCCTACTGGGAGCACAGTGGCATTGCAGCCTCGCTCAGCTTGTGGGCAGCAGCTGGAGCAGCTTGGTGGGGGCATGAACATGGCGGTCAGGCTGCTGTCTGAAGGGACAGAAGCCTGGTGTTGGTTGGCAGTGTGCCCGTGGAGTAGGGAGTCAGGGTGCTGCCAGGTTGGAGATGTCAGCCAGGCATGCAGTTCACACCCTGGCTGCTGCTGTGCTGCTGCCCCGGGCTCTGTCGGCCCCTCTAGGTGCTGCTGCCAGCCCAGCCTCCTCCCGTCTTCTCTCTCACCTACTGTGAATTGCTGCCTTTCCACTTTAAAATACAATCGATTTTTCTGTAAGTCGTAGGGGAAATCTTTTACTGAAACACCTTTTTTCTTGTGAAAAAGACAGTTTAGTCAGATTTGCCAACATGTATCATTTCTTTAAAGAGAAAGTGTTTTAGTTAAAGTTGGGAAGCTCAGAGCAAGGAGTGGACCGCAGTTGAGAAAAAGGCTTCATCTGATGTCCCCCCGCAGGGTGGGGGACTCCTGTGGGTCCCCCAGCACACAGGATCCTGATCTCTCCCACCCCCCAGGAGAGCCGTTTTCTGCTTGTGATTAGGAGAGTGTTAACAGAGTGGCCCCAGGGGCTCATGCGTGGCTGGGGCCTACCTCTTAGGGGCTGCTTCCTACCTTCAGGAAGGGTAGAACTGACTGGTATCAGGGACTCCGGCTTACAGCCTGGAGTGAGGAAAAGCTGCACGTTGATGGCTGCCTGTGCTCCTGTCATGCTGGCTGTCCTCTCCATGGGTCATCTACTATAGGCAGGGGAGTTTGAGTGGATTGGTTGCTCTGGAAAGAGGATTATGTTGTGAAATAGATTACTCTGAGGCCTTGCCCACATGTATCCTAAAGCTGGCTAATCATCCTCATTGCAGAATAGGTTTTAAAGTCAGCACTTACCAAGCGTCTTATACCTTAATTCCCTTGAAGGGAAAGGAATTGGAAGGGCTGAAAACTGCCATTAAAAATGTTAGGCACCCTGGAAACACATAGTTGACAGGAGTTAGCCCAAGAATGTTGAATGAAATAATTTTCCTTTTATGTAAATAAAATCTATGCACACATTTTGTGGGTTTTTTAAAAAATAAATTTATAGAAGGATTGGGAGCATTGTAGAAAGCTGTTTAATAGCCACATGTCTAGTTTGCTAGTTACTGAAGTCTTGCATTGGTAGGGTGCATATGTGTCAAAGAACCAATGTGGTTATGTTACTGTTAACCCACTTCCTGCTTTATTAAGACTCCTGAGTGTTCCCTGCCCTCCTGTCTGCTCAGCCGCAGACCCAGGACATTGCATTTAGTCTTCCTTTCTTCTCAGGCTCCTCTTGATCTTGACTCTCTTTCTTAGACTTTTCTTCTGTGGTTTTGTTGTCATTCGGTTTGGGTTTTTTATGACCTTGACAATTTGGAGGAGTCATGATCAAGGATTTTGTAGAATGCCCCTGAGGTGGGGTTTGATTAATATTTTTTCTCATGGGTAGACTGCGTTATGGGTTCAGGAGATAAAGAACATAGAAGTAAAATACACATTTTTCAGCAAGTCATTGAAGGAATTCTTTGTGGCTAGGAAAGGAAGAAGTTGCACCGCTGGGACTTGGAAAATGGTGGACTCCTGAAAAATGCCCAAACTGTCAGAGCCCTTTGGAAAGGGATTATTGCATTTCTGATTGTACTTGGGTTAGTTTCAACCTGATGGCTTTAGGGTCCACCCTGGGGGTTGGTGAGGCATGCTTCTAGGTGTGTCTGGATGGCTCATGGAAGCATGTCCTTGGGCTCTGTATGGCCTCTCCCTACTTCTGCTTTGCCACTCTTCCTCTGCTCTGTGTCCTGGCCACCATGAGCTGAACAGCGTTGCTCCCTACGTCCTCTTGCCATGACATCTCTGCCTTGGAGCCAGTCTACAATGAACTGAAACTGAGAGCAGATTAAACCTCACCTCCCTTAAGTGTTGAGCATTATATCTCAGTGCTGAGAAAGCTTTGGCTTGGCAAGGGAGCCCAGTGTCTCAGTGGTGTCATACCTTGTGGTTATGGAGTCCTGTCATTGTCTCCTTGCAGGGACAGGATAGTTGTTTTTTAGTGATGTTAGATATCAGGACCTGATGCCTAGAGAGGCACCTGAGTTGTCTGAGGTGATAGAGATAGACCAGCCGTGCCAGTATTCTTCCAAACCTTCCCTGATGCATTTCAGGAGCCAGAGGTTCTAGACTCAGTGGGTAGGGTTGCTGGTGGCCACTGCATCTGAATGTGGCTTCAGGAATTTAGAGGGGAAGCTTTGGCTGGAATGGAGTGAGTACAGGACAGCATATTAGGCCCTCTACATGCTAGCAGGGGTCATGGCCAAGAGGTACAGCAGCACCTGTAGTTCATGACCTTGATACCATGGCTGTGCAGTACCTTTTTCTCTGAGCACAGGGTAGCATAGGCAAGGGGTGATCTTTACCATCATGCCTTTCTTCTTGGTGAGTGCAGATGTGTGTGTGAAGTGGTTTGACTCTGAGCTCAGGAGAAGCGTTATCAACCAGGCAGGAGCCAAGTGAGTGCTTTTGTGTGTACAGGTGGGATAGGGATTTTAACTGCTAGCTGTGCCCTTGAGCCACCGGGGGCTGCCTCAGAGACCCCCCCTGGATCCTGTCCTCAGAGCACTGATGTTGTGGCTGGGGCAGGACCAACCTTGGAACTGGTCTATCGATCCTTGCTGTACCCACACCCAGTTCTGTCTTTATATCCTTTGAAGCTCAGCCTCGTGAAAATTCCTGGAACAGTTAAAGCATCTGTTGTCCCTTCAGCTGTGCCCACTCCCCTCCTCCAGGGACAGAGTGGGAGGGGTCACTCCTGCCTTTCCCACCACTGTGATATCAACCAAGGCTTTAGAGCAGTTTGAAGGATCCGTGAAGTACATCTGTGGCCGCTAAGGTGTGTTCCCTTCCTATACCCATGGTGTTAAGGAGGGAAGTACCACTCTTCCTTCTCAGCTAAGTCATTGTTTTCAGTGGAATCCTTCATTTAGAAGCAAGACCTAGTCTCCTCTCTGTGTTAGAGACCCTATGTGTAAAGGATGGGCCAGTGGTCTTGAGAGGCACTTGCAGTCCTTCCGGGTGACCTGCAGTGCCCAGCTGCAGGGCCTCCTCGGCAGCCTGGGACCCTTTTTCCATCTGTTGGTTGACTTTAGGCTGGTGGCAGTGTGGCAGTGGATAGCCTCTCAGAGAGGCCCTGTAGGTGTCTTCCCCACCTCCTTAGCACGTGGTCTGAGGAGCAGGGCACTGCCAGTGGTCCTCCAGAGGCTCCATGGACCCCTTGGGGGTGACTGTGGCTGGCCACTGAGTTCTTGTTCTCAGCTTCCTGCTGATGTGCCTTAAATCCTTTTGAGTGAACCCTGTTTTGATGAGTTCATCAGTGAGTATCTCCTTTTGAGGGAAACCTGTTTTATCACCTCTCTACCCTATCTGCCAACCTTTTTTTTTTTTTTCTTTGTATTTTAGGGAAGGGTCTACAGGGTGTTCAGGATCTCACTACTCAATTGGACTTGTAGTGATCTGTCTATTTACAGTCTCCCAAGAGCTGGGATTATAGGCACATGCCACCACGCCCAGTCTCAATTGCCGTCTCAGCGCACCCCGGAGGCAGGGCTGGCGCAGCAGGCCAGGGGATTGAACCCCGGGCCCCTGCACCTGCAGTCTGACTTTTTAAAGTGCTGCTATATGGATTAGCTGTGGTGGCAGTCACTCCCCAGTCATTAGCCAACAGCAAAAGGTAGACAGTTGATGAGAGTGGAATCAGATTTTCACTCTCGGTTATTTTTGGTTTCTCCTTCTAATCTGTGTCTGAGCATATGGGCTAGTAGCTGAAATAATTTAACAGTGACAGAATGTATTTCAGCAGGGCTGACTTAAAAAGTGGCCTATTTTCTTTTTGCTTCCATAGTAATATTTTTATATCTCTGCTAAAAAATATGTTAGCCACTTAAATTGTGTGAAGGCAGCCTTGGCCATTTAATAGCATATGTGGTGTTTGCTCTGTGTTTTTCACCTGGATTGTGTGTTTAAGCATGTTTTTGTGTGTTGCTTTGTGATCCAGACATGTTAGCACAGGTGGTCATTGTCTTTACGTCAGACTCGGAGAGGAGTCAACATGGGAAAAACTGGCCCTGTGACTCAGGTTTGGGCTCTGTGCATGGGTTTCCAGTAGAGCAGCACCCCACCTGCCGAGGGCGATCTGGACAGTCTGCTAGTGTAGCGTTTTATGGCATTGGTAAATGTAGTGGCTTTAGGTCATCTACACATCAGTTCTTTGATGGCCCTCTTCTCAAAGGTAGAGTCAAGTTCCACTTCAGGGGGCGCTGGGCATGGGGACTGGGTGAGGAGAAGGTGGTGGGAGGGACAGTGACTAGGTCGTGCCAGACCCTCTGTGTCGCCTTGCTCTTGTGTGCCACCCTGTCTGCTGTGTGGGACAGCCCCTGTGTTGGGGGGTTTCTCAGTCTCTCGACGCCTCTGGCAGTAGTCATGCTCACTTTCTGTTCATCCTTATTTTGGAACAGACACAATTGTAGGTGGAATTGTAATGAAGGATGTTCTTTTAATAATGATTTTTGGTAAAATGACCTACTACATCTGCTGTTTCTGAAGATAATATCAAAGGCAGGGGAGATAGCTCAGTAGAATAAGCTCTTGAAAGTGCCTGAGTTCAATCCCCAGTTCCGCAAAAAAAAAAAAAAAAAAAAGATAATTTCTTTAAAATGTCTTTGGCATCATATGTGCTTGGAGACAGGGCATGTGGCACCTGTGCCATCTAATCGTGATGGTGAGAAGAGCTGCTAGTTCATACCCTGGGTTTCACACAGGGCCTTAATTCTGGCTTAGACTGCTTATTCTGTGTACCACGTAAGAAGAGTGGACAGGATCCTGTACAGATGCCTGATAACCATAACTACCAGGGTGGTTAGTTAGTGGGAGGAGGGAAGCTCAACTTCTCATTGTCTGGGAGTGAATCCCAGTGCCCTAGTTCAGGCCATCTGGCTCTTTCTGGGAGTGGCACATGGATGTGGCCGGCACTCCGGTTCATGTGGTAAAGGCACACAGCCAACAGCCTCCTCCACGTGATGCGCCTTGATTTGGCTGGCAGCAAATCCCAGACCTCTGGCACAGTCTCCCCAACAGAGCTCACCATTCTGTGAGAACTCCTGGCCCTCTTTGCTGCACATGTTTCTGATGCATCTAATCTCCCTGTGGTGTCATATCCTTCCCCCACCCCACCCCCACTCTGCTTTCAAGGCCAGGAGACAGAACAGAGCCTGGCCCAGGTCCTGGGAACCAGAGCAGGTTTACAGGATTACAGACTTTGAATTCACTGCAGCTTCTGATCCAGTGTAAACCACACAGTCCTTTTCTAATCTCCGCCAGTTCACACTTGTCACAGCAAAGAAGAACTATCTGTCAATGTGTCATTTTCCTCCTAAAAGGAGAAAGCACTCAGCTGTTGGTGCCCATCCTGGATGGCAGTAGATCCTGGGTGTGAGCACCTTCTCTCATGTACATTTGCATCTGGTACTTTGCCATTTTTAGGCAGAGCTGATGCCTGTGCCTGTGGGAGGGCTGTGGAAACACCTTCCCCTGGGAAGTGGGCAGATCCAGGGAGAGCGGAGTAAGCAGGACAAGGACTCTTTTCAGCTGCACTTGTTTTTGAGCAACTACATTTTGTGCTCTGGGGAAGCAGGAGAAATGTGGGACAGCTCTGGGGCCTGCCTAGGGCCTGGGATCCTCTGGAATACCACACACTTGCACACAGCGACTCTGAAAGCTCTCCAGGTGCCTGTGGACTCATCTGCTTCCGAGAGCACTGGGCCGACTGGGCCAAGGCAGTTTCAAAGAAGCTGTTAACTTACAGAAACCACAGCACTGGCCACGTGTGGCTGGAGCCAGGATGCACCTCCTTCATCCCAAGTCCCTCGAGTGTGGGCTCCTCCTGGCTGGCTGTGCTCTGTCCACTCGCCCATCTGTCTGATCTCTGCTCACCAGCAAGAATGATGTGTGTACCCAGAGCCCCAGTGCCACCTCCCGAAGTTAAGGCTCCTGGTGGTCTACACCATAGTCAGCGTTGTCAGGTCCTGCCCCGCAGCCATTCGTATTACTTCTCAGAGACTAGCTTCAGCGCCCCAAACAAGTAGTTTAACCTCTGTGATCTGGAGTCCTCATTGTAAGGCAGGAGCCATGAGATGCCAGGGTTGCTGCTGGCTGAACAGTGCCCCTGCAGGACACCATTTCTAATCCTGCCTGGTCTTGTGCACAGCATGGGTTTGTGGCGGGTGTGGCTCTTGGGGAGGCTGGAGAAAGGGAGGGCCCCCTTTGTGGGAAGAAAAAAAAATGTTGCCTTTTGGGGAAGCTGATAGTTGACCTGAAAAGCTTGATTTGGTAAATGCCAGAGATAATGACTTGATTATAGAGTCACAGCCCCAGGGGCAAGATTGGGTTTTGGTTTCACTCCACTACAAGGTTAAGTAGTTTGATTCAGTAGACAGTATATGTTGGATGCCAGATGCCTATGGGGGAAAATTATCAGCCACAAATACTACAGGCAAGTGACAAAATAAAAATCAGTGCTTAATTAAGAGTTCACCAGTGTGACTCTGGCAGCCTCGTTAACCCTGCTGATTGAGCCTTCACACAGAGTCCTGCTGCTGAGAAGCTGTTGGTCAGTTGCATTCTCACACTGCTGCCTTTCACCAGGGCTGCTGTGAAACCACTGTCCTTAGTAAATTGGAAGTTTATTTATAGCAGATGGTCTCAAAAGCTAGTTACACGTATCTTTTCAGAACCTCTTTAAAATGGGGATGCAGATGTGTTCCAATACATTTGCCATTGTGTGGCTGAGGGCCTGAGAAGAGGCCTCAAGCCCAAAGCAGGGCCAGGAGCCTGGGGGCCCTGATTCTGCCTCGTGTTTCCTTCTGGCAATCTGAGTTAGGTCTGGGCTGCTGCCCTCTAGTTGTACTTTTTGAGCGTCAACAGAGCAACCTGTGGCCCAGGTCCTGAGGACCTCCCCTTGTGGATACTGCTTTATGTGTCAGAGAGTCAGTAACATGTAAGGCTCATGGCCCACACTGGTCTTGAGGGTGGTGGGTGCCGGCTGGTAGAAACCTCAGGAGGACAGCAGCCAGGGCCACCTGCTCGGGAAATGACCAGAGAGCAGTGCTGTGCCCATGCAGTGTTTCTGATTTGGATTATATATAGAAACCTTTTTTACTTTACTCACAGAAATCAGACCCAAGTGAGTGGAAAATGCGTTTAGTTCTGTGGTCATGGAGCTGTTATTTAATGTTGATAAATTAGAGCAAATTGTTTGCCCAGATGAGTGGGATGAATTCCATAGGAACGCAGCGCTTGCTCGAGTTTTGCACTGGTCCTAGCTGCAGCTCTGTTCCATGGAAGTCCTGCTGCGACTCCTGGGGCCTCCCCCTGTTATATAGTCTGTGGGATTAAATAAGGTCTGTTAACACCTCTGGTGGAGTTCAGAGGGGCCCGGGGTGGGGGCAGGGGCACCATGAGCCATCTGAGGGAACCACCTGCGTGTCAGAGCCTCTGACCATCTATATTGCTGTCTTCCTTACCCTCAGAGCCCTGGGGGTTCTGCCGAAATCCTTACATGGTGGAAAGACCACACCCTGCACCTTCATCACCTAATGACTCTGCAGTGGGGCCATTAGGATGGGCTTTCCCTGCCCACTGCGTGTCCCCAGAGCTGGCATCAGAAGACTCAGAATGCATGGAACTGATGATTGAAGGCGTGCTCAGAACCAGCAGACTCACTTGGTGTGTTTGTTTCCCCAGGAGGACTGGAATGAAATTGACCCTATTAAAAAGAAAGACCTTCACCACAACAATGGAGATGAGAAAGCACAGAGCATGGAGACCCTCCCTCCAGGTACTATCCCAGGGCCCTGTGCCCACGTCACTGAGAGTGGCCTGAGTGTAAGGCATGGAGCTGGCGTTCCTAGAGCCAGTTGGACATGGCTTAGGGCACTGCTTTGCTTTTTCTTTTGTCAGCTCCATTTGGGGGTGGTAAAATTAAAAGTTTAGTGAGAGGTGACCCAGATTTTTTGAAAGCAAAAATAGAATAAAACAAAACATAGAATGTATGTGTTCGTTCATGAAAGACACACTTGGGTTTTAGAGCAGTTTTAGGTTCACAGCTGTGGAGGGTTTCCATGTGCCCTGTCTCTCCACCGATCCAGCCTCCCTCACTTCTCACATCCTGCACAGAGAGGGACATTTGTAATAGACCACTGACCCATATGGCCTCCCAGTCATGACTTGGAGTTCACACTGGGGCTCATTCATAATGGTATATGTTCTTTGGGTTATATTATGATTTGTATCTAGATGTTGCCCAGAGCTTCATGTACTCATGGGTAGGACTTTTGAGGGTGACGGGATTATGGGGCGTGTGATACGAGATTAGTCCACGGACTGGCTGATCACAGTTCTCATGTGGATGATGAACTTATTAAAGAGGGAAGACCTATGCTGGGTGTGGATAGCACCAATCAGTAGATCTGGATAGGATAAAAAAGGAAAGGACCGCTCGCTACCTCCTGCCTGTCTTGCCACTAGCTCTTTCCCCTGTGCCATGCCCCTTTGCCATGCCATCCTGTTTTGGAGCCAGCTAACTGTAAACTAAAACCTCTATAAACTGTGAGCTAAAGTATACCTTTTCTCCTTTGACTTGTGGGTGTCGGGTATTTTATTCCAGCAATGAGAAAGAAAGTAAGGGCCGGGGAGATAGCTCAGTGGAATAAGAGCTTGCCTGGCATGATAAATGGATCCATCATTATCGTATCACAGAGCAGATTCACTGCCCTGAAAATCCTGAGTGTTCCCCTGTCTATCCCTCCCTCCTGTCACTCTTGGGAACCAGAGGTCTTTCTGCTGTGTCTGTGGTTTTCCCTTTTCCAGAATGTCATACAGTTGGAATCATATAGTGTGGAGCCATTTCAGATTGGCTTCTTGTACTTAAGGTTTCTCTGTGTCTTCTGGCTTATTGGGGCATTTGGCTTTAGCAATGAATAATATTCCATTGTCTAGATATACCACGGCTTATTTTTCCATTCACCTTGTGAAGGACATCTTGGCTGCTTCCAAGTTTGGGCAATTATGAATAAAGCTACTATAAATATCTGTATGCAAGTTTTTGTGTAGGCATAAGTTTTCAAATCACTTCAGTAAGTATCAAGGAGCACAGCATATGGTAGGAATGTGTTCAGTTTTAGAAGAAATTGCCAGACTGTCCTCTGAAGTTGGCTGCTCCATTTTGCACTCTCACCAGCATTTGGTGTTGTCAGTGTTCTAGCTTTTCTTATATGTGAGTGTGTAGTAGTATTTCACGGTAGTTTAAATTGCAGTTCCCTGATAACATTTGTGGGGCACCTTTTCACGTGCCTCTGTCATTATGTCTTTAGTGAGGTTATCAGGTCATTTGCTCCTATTTTGAATGGTGCATTTTTATTTTATTGAGTTTTAAGACTTTTGTATATAAACGTACAAGGGTGACTTAGTTATTTTTCTCGTTGCTGAGACACAAAATTAAGGGGGAAAGGTTGATTTAGCTCACAGTATGTAGGGGTTTCAGTCCATAATCAGCTGGCTCCTAGGCAGGGAGGCTTCATGGAGGAGAGCAATTCAAGACGGGCAGAAGGCAGCAAAAACAGGTGTGTGTGTGGGGGAGACCTCTTTCTTTACTTATAGTGTATGCAAGGCTGCCTGCCATGAGGTGGGTGTAGGCCTCAAAGCCTTAATCCGAGCTCTGCACTGTCTAGGTTCAGTGACCTCTGCACAAACCCTGTGACCACATCAGGTTTTGGGAAGACATCTAGACAGAAAGCATAACACAAGGTAAAAATCCTTTACCATACACTTTTTGCAAATATTTTTTTCAGGCTGTGGCATATCTTCTTATTTTCTTAATGTAGTATCTTTCCCAGAGCAGAGTAGTTTTAGATTTTATTGAAGTCTAGCACATCTATTGTTAGATGGGTCATGCCTTCAGAGTTGTCTAAAAAGTTGTGAACAGTGCTGTGCCGGCTCTGCCCCCAGGGCACGCTGAGCTGGTGATTGAGACTGGGCTTGGTGGTGTGTACCTGTAATTGCAGCGTGTGGGAGGCTGAAAATAGGAGGATCACTACAGTCTGTGTAGTGAGACCCTGTAGACCCTGTACTAAATAAAGTTTTTAAAAAGTTATAAACACAAAGTCACCTGGATTTTCTCCTTGTTACCTTCTAGGAGTTACAGTTTAGGTTTTTTAAAAATGTGAGGGATGTAAGGTCTGTGTTTAGACCCACGTAGTTACCTGTGTACATCCACTTGTTCCAGGCTCATTTAGTGGAAGGATCTTATTCCATTGTATTTCGTGTGTGTGTGCGCACGCATGCGTTAAGACATAGCCTGGCTAGGGTTTGAATTTCTGATTGTCTTTGCTTTCCCAGGTGCTGGAATTACAGGCATGCATCTCTGTTCACTGACTGTGGTTTTGTTCTCTAATAATGCCTTTGTCTAGTTTTGGCATTACAGTAACGCTGACCTCATAGAAGGATTTAGGAAATATTTATTCCCCCATCTTCTGAAAGAGATTGTAGAGAAATGTTATGACTTCTTTAAAGGTTTGGTTCAATATACCTATGAATACAGCTAGTACTTTCTGTTTGGGAAAGTTATTAATACTGTCTTCCGGGACTTTTATAGAGTAAAGCCATATGTGAGGTGGGTCCAAGGTAGTGGAGAACAGCGGAACTCACTTAGGTGGACATAGTTTTGTGGGACAAAACTATGGTCAACCAATGAGATTACAAGCACCATTGCTCAGGTAAAATTGCTTAACTCCAGTACCAAATGGGGAAGTGAGTCATGTAGCAAGCGGGCATGAATCTGGGACAGAGTCTCTTCCTGCTGGGGGTTGGGTTAGTGACTCATTTGGGCTTTTTCAAGGTGATTGATACCTGTTTAGAATGTCAGTCCCTGATACTCATCCCTAGGGAAGTATGTAGCTGTATTTGTTTCCTTTTTTGCCTTGAGGTCTGGCCCATACAAGAGTGTCTGTCTCTTCCAAGTTGCAAAGTCATCTTGTCTTTCATATTGTCTCCTTGAGGGACTGACTCTGTCTGTCTGCCTGTAATATTTCTATCTAATTCAGCTGCCTACAACATTCCCCTTCTAAAGTAAGTAACCTGAATTGCCGTGAGGGAACCATGGGCGATGATGGCTTTGGCTTCTTCAGGCTGAAAGGAATCAGTAGTTGTTGACCAGCAGTCAGAGATACTGTCCAGAGTTTCTGCCTAAAGGCCCTCAACAGATACCAGGCATTTTCATCTTGAGTAGGTGGAATAGCTTTAAGTCTAGAGGAGACAAAGCCAAAGAAAGTATTAAACATGCATGGACCAAATAATCACGTCAACAGGATAATTATGAATATAGTCAAAGATTTGTGTCAAGTAGACAGTAATGTCTTCCCGTAAAAATGATAAAAATAGGTCCAGGGGGCCTCAACATCTCATATACCATTGATTTGATATCTTTTAAACAGCTGTTGAGACATTAGCAGAAGGATCTGAAAGATAAGAACCTTTTTAAAGTTTGTTATAAAAAGACTCTTCAGAACGTTTTGTAGGTCCGTTAGCAGATATCTCTTAAATGTGGGGTTTAATCCCCCCCTTTTTTTAAATCTTGCATGGCCATTGGGTATTATTTCAAATAAACTGGCCAATTCTTATTATTACTGGGGGCACAAGAATTACAAGACATAGGGAAAACACTAAGTACGCTCCAGTTTGCAAGTGGGGCCATGACTGGGTAACTACTGACACATCTGCATAAGCATCTATTAAAAGTTTGACAGGCTTTCTCCTTATATTGGCAGGTAACATGGGTTCCTTCAGGCTGAGAGGGGGAGACCCATGACCTCATCAATCTGCAACTTCCTCTGACTCCATCATGAACACTTTCATTTTTTCCTCTCTAGCAGCCTTGGACAATTTTTGCTTGAAATGTCCTTTCTCTCTGTCTGGATTCAGAGAAGTGTAACTCGTTCCCTGTTTCCCAACTGGCCTTCGTTACTGTAGGCTGCTAGTATCGCTATTCTCATTTTCTGTCTATAATTCCATTCTATATCCTTTCTACTATGAAATACCTCAACTCAGACAAATTAATTTCTGCAAACCCTTCTGACTTCTGTAGCTTGTGTCAGATATCTGGGGCCCACTGAGCAAGACATAAATTTTGTTTTTAAGGTCTCTTTTAGGCAGCCCTGCCCAAGGAAGGTGAAGATAGTTTTTCTTGTAATGAGGTAGGAAACCCTAAGAAGGCTTAGCTCACCTGGGCTGTATGAGGTAGACGTTAAGTCCTTAATATGTCTCTATAAACAAAATCTGGTGGATCCCAGTACAAGGTAATCTAAAAATCTAGCATATTTGCTATAGGTTTTACCTATATGATTACCTGAGTTGTAGTATCTTCTAAAGAACAAATTTTTTGAGAAATTAAGGCATGCATAATCAAAGCATGAGCATTTGAGCTAATAGCTAAGTTAGAAACATTTTTAAAAGAATAGCAATTGTAACCCACTGGCTTTAGCCCCCTTTATTTATGGAGTCTGATAGTTTGCTATAAGTCACTCTAGCTTTATTTATTTTTTTAAATGTATTTGGTACAGGGTCTCACTATGCAGCTTGAACTCATAGGGACCCTCCTGTTTTCAGCCTCCCCAACACTGAGATTTCAAGTGTGTGCCACCACGCCTGGAATCTGTCCGGCTCAGCCTGCCCAGGGGCAGGGCTGGTGCAGCTTGCGGTGCCGGAGGATTGAACTGCGCAGGCACTTTAGTCCACTGAGCTGTCTCACTGGCCACCTCATTGCCTTTGTTCTAGCTCCTGTTTTTATTTTTTCTATGCTCTTTCTACCTTTTCTGTTCTTGAAATCAATCACTTTAGGATGATTCCATTTTTCTTCTGTCTTAGCATACCTATTGCATTTCTTTTTAATACCTTTCTTTAGTAGCTGTCCAAGAGTTTTGTAGTATTCATTACAAGTAATCTGTGTTCCCTCTCAGGTGCCTGGAGTGACCTACATGCTCCAGTGGTGCACATGCCTTGTGGTGCCTCCCCACCTCCGAGTGGCTCTTTGCTGCCACTCATTTTACTTACACGGCATGTTTATGTAAATATATATGTGGGGGTAAATGCCCTTGCTGTTACTATTTTCTTTTCTGACTGTCTCTTGCCACCTCTCACGTTGTGATTCCTTTGTGAAGCATGTCCTGCACAGAGGTGGGAGGGACATCCTTAGATAGGCCTTGGGTGGTGTGGCAGGAGAGACTGTTTATGGTCTGATGATGGGCTCTCTGTCTTCTGGAGCTTGGATCCCTGCCTCAAGACCTTCACAGGCACCTCTCAGATCTTTTCCCTGGTGAGCTGGGCTCTGCTGTGGCCCGACAAGCCTCATTCCTCTTGCAGGCCAGGTCCTGCGTATTTCACTAGTTCTTTTTGCTCCTGTGTTGATACTTACTGTGAAGACCTGCAGAGGCTTCTGGGTGTTCCAGGACTGGGTCCCTAGGATCTTCAGTCTCAGGATTGTCTGCACTGAACCCCTGTAAACTGGCTAGATACAATAAAGTTTTTGTGCCTTGGGGTTGTTTCTGTGGAGCTTTCCACTCCAGTCACTTGTAGTTATCAATAGTCACTCTCTGCCTCTTCAGTTTGGGGCCTTGTTTCTCTAAATGCATCGCAGAATTGTTGAATTTTTTTTTCTTTGTCTATTCAGCTTTTTACTTATTTGGATGAAACAGCGATTTCCTGCTTTTGGGGTGCTACTCCCAAAACCAGAAGTCTGTCCGTGGGACATTTGCCATAGTGCATTTTCCTTCCTCAGGTTGAACAAGCACCCTGGAATGCAGGCCTTTCTGTGCAGGTGTGTCTCCGTGTCCTGCCAATGCCCAGGTGTGATCTGTGTGTGAGGTCTTGCTTCCCTGCCCTCCTCCTGCATCCTGACAAGCCATGGCCCCAGAGTTCCTTCCTGTGCATGGGAAGCGTCACCCAGCAGGAGCACCCACCCACAGGACTTCTGTGTGGGTCAATGAGAGGCCTCCTGTGGATTGTTATCAACTAAAAACCCAGTCCCCATGGGCTTTAAGACACTGAGAGGAGGGAGATAAAGGCTGTCTTTAGAACATGCCCCAGACAAGAGGTTGAGTCCTATTGAGTGGAAAATCAGGTCAGTGTGTACGTTGACTGTGGTTTTCAGTCTCAACTATTGTATGCAGTTGATTTTCATATCACAGAGATAAGAATTTACTGATTTGCCTCTTTTTTGAGTTGTAATTTTTGGTAAATATACTATATTTTGCAAAAGGGCTTTCTTTTACTTTTTGCTGTTAACCTTTTTTTCCTATTAAACCGTCACACATTTTTTTTAAGAAATTATATTATGATTAAAGATTGTATTTTTTCCAATCAAAATGGATACAGCTAGGGTTTTATAGTCTGCAGGAACTGCCAGCCACAGCAGTTTCTGATGCGTAAATGGAAACTTCAGGAAGCTCTGTGGTTTCCTGTGCCTGTGCCAGGGGCATCTTGCATTATGGATAGGCAGGTGGAGGGACACAGCATTGAACCAACTATTTTATAGCCACAAAACCTACTGATAAAGGCTAAAACAGAGTTTCCAGGGTAGCAGCCCCTACTTTCTACATGCGCCCAATGGGCTGCAGTGTTCAGACCACTACCCACTTGTATGTTAACAAATTATTAGTAATGTGTGCACAACTACATGGGTGTGTTGATGCGTTCTGATGCATGTTGACAATGAGCTCTTGGAAAAGGTGAAGACAATCCTAGAAAACATCCTCTTGTCTTTCTGTTGCCATAGGATGGTCCCATATGGTTCTATTCTGGAGACTGTGTTCCCAGGGCTGCCATGGCACCAGAAGTCTGGGTTATTGCTCTTACTGTGCTGCTTGTCCTGCCTTACCTCGCTTTGGGGTAGGATCTGGAATTTATATAAGGGTTTGTCACCAAAGTGGCAGTCCCAGCTGCAAGTCCTGGCTTGGGAACATGGATGACAGCCCAGGAACTAGGTATTCAGTATTGAGGACAAGGTGTGCCCTGGACTAGGGAACAGGGCTCAGGGATGAGCATGTGACCTGAGTGCTAGGGGCCAAGGACCGGGGCTAGGACTGACCGAGGATCTTTAGGTCCAGTCACAATACCAATTTTTTTGGTCTTGAGAGAGTGAGTCATCAGTGACTTTCATTTTCCTCATCCCTGAAAAGGAGAGGCTTTCTAGCACTGAGACTCATTGATTCTGTCTTCCTGTTTCCCAGTATCTCTTGCCCTGGGTGAGGACCACCAGCTGCACTGTCTCCTGAGCTCTGCCTGCCCAGCTAGCCTCCTGGCTCCAGTGCTCAGCCCTCCCTCAGGGGTTTCTGCTTTAGTACGATGATTTTAGGCCCTCTGAAGTTTCTTCAGTGCTGGTTTTGAGTTTTTAGTGCATTTCTGGTATTCTGAACATCTGTCTGATAGAAAGCCAGTCTCATCTTTTTCCTTTGGTGTAGCAAAAGTTCTTTGGATGGAAAATAGATTTCCCCTCATAATTGCCCCTCTTTCTTTCATCTGTTTTTTTGTCTCTTCTGCATCGCTGAAACTGACTGTATACCCAGCTGGTGGCATTGCTGATGCTAAGGAAAAAAACAGGACAGACAGGTGAGGCATTTAGGACGGTTATGCTTATGGTTCTTGCAGGCTGTTTCCCTTGGCTGATGTGGCTGTCAGAGCAAATTGTCATTCTTGAGTTTGCTACCTTGCATAAAATGTGCATGAGTAATGGTGGGGGAGAGTTGAGGCTCAGGGTGTCTTTCCTCATGTCTCTGAACCATCCTTTGAGGCTATGCACAGTGATGGCAAGTCCCCATGGGCTCAGTGGCTTACAAAATGTTGTCATAGGGAAAATAAGTGCTTCGAGTATATTGTTAGCCAAGCATGCATTTGTAGGCAAACATTGATGCTTCTGAAAAGTGTAAAACTTTTGAAATAAAAAAGGACTCTGGTGTGCCCCAATCAAGCTACATTGATTGCATTTAGATCCTCTAATGTGCAAAGGAAAATGGATGAACTTTTAAAATCTGAAAAGACCTGTAAGAAGATTTATAAATGAAGATTACGAATGAGGTGTAGACTTCATTCATACAAATCAACTTCTATTGAACGTTAATATTTAAGACTATTTTGGGCTGGGGATATGGCTCAGTAGAATAAGTGCTTGCCTGGCAAATGCAAGGGCCTGAGTTCAATCCCTGGTTCTGCCAAAACCTGGGCAATTTAGCAACTTGGTGAGAACCTGTCACAAAAAAAAAAAAAAAAAAAAGACTATTTTGGGCTGGCCAGATAGCTCAGCAGACTAAAGTGCCGGCTTAGGCAGAGCGCAGTGGCTGGAGTTTCATTCCTGGCCTGCTGTGCTGGCCCCACCCCCAGGCACTCTGAGAGGGGCCATTGAGACTGGGCGTGGTGACACGCGCCTGTAATCCCAGCACTTGAAAGGCTGAAAACAGGAGAATCACTGAGTCTGATTTACATAGTGACACTCTATACATCCTGTGGACCTTGTCCTAAATTAAAAAGTAATAATAAGAAGAAGACTATTTCATAGTATTTTCTTGGCTTTTTTTTAATCACACAGATATTTTATAAAATACTGCTTTTTACTACTTTTAACTTACTGTTTTTTTCATTGTTAATGAATTGCTTAGGATTCCTTATTTAAGGAGACAGTGTCTCAAAGGTGAATACAATTCTATCATACTAGATATTTAGTAATAAATAGAAAGTGTTGCTACATGCCTTTGCATTGGAATGGATGTACTTTTTTCTAATCTTGTCCTTGCCCAGGTCTTCCCTTAAGTGGTATAGTGTTACAACCTTTATAAATTTTTTTTCAGTACAGTAAAATTGCATTCAATTTGAGATCAGCCAAGAGATTAAAATAAATCTGAGTGCCTGGCCTTCAATTTTAAATAATTCCTTTCCCTTCCTTGACTGCTTTCCCAGCAGGGGTGACTCTGTTCTGCCCAGAGCTGCTGTGCGATTGCTGAAGCTCCGTGCTAGGAGGAGTTTGCATGCAGAGCAGGGGGCGGAGCATCCCACAGCCTGAGTCCATGGAGACGCTCAGTTACCTGCCCGTATAAGATACCCACTTTCCCCAGATTCCTGCAGGTGGTAGGTGACACTGCTGTCATCAGGACCTCTTCTGGGGACCCTCTCATGTGTACTGAGGGTTCTCACTAAAGACCGTGTCTGCATGAGCCTCTGAAGCGACAGTGTGGGTGTCCTGGTGAGGGGCACTATTGCCTTCTGCCACTAGCCTGGCCCTTCCCAACTGGCCTGTCCTGGCCATCAGGGACCATGTGCAGGGGTAGATAAACAGGTAGAAGTCAGTGGGCACGTGACCTGGGCCTGCAGGTGTCTATAACAGAGATAAATACAACATTGGCCTATGGGCTCCAGGGGCTAGAAAAGACCTCAGGCACAGCCTGCTGGATCGTGGAAGGAAGCAGAATCTTGTCCACTCCCATGGGGTCCTGTCTGCACTGAGACATTGATCTCTGAAGTGAAAAGGGAGGACAAAGAAGAGGACATATGGAAGCTCAAGTACAGTAGTGCCTGAGATCCCACTTGAAGCATAAACTTCTTGGAGAATTGTGGTGAATCTTCAGCCAGGTTAGAGGACCCATGCCTTGGCACAGAGCACCTCACCCCTCCATGCTTCTCTCACACTTCAGGTATGGGTCATCTTGTTTGCTCCTTGTTCTGAGGTGGTAGGTCTTGGGTGAGGTTTGTAAGCTCCAATGTGAAGCTGTGTTATTCCATGTTATGGTAGGATTTGCTTTTTACACTCAACCTTTGGCAGCTTAGACCAGGATGAGATATCAACAGCAAAGCAGTCTGTTGGCACAAGTTAGAGAACATGTAAGGTGCCCAGGGAGCTGCGGATGGGGACTCACTACCAGCAGGAGGCCTGGTCTGTGATGTGAGGAGCTCCTTCCCTATCAGTCAGGACTGGGAGACCCAGCAGCAGCAGAAAGAAGGAGCCTCTTGTGGGGAGAGGCTTTAGGCTGGGCTCTGGCTGGCCTGTTGTCGTGGAAGAAGCAGCAGAGAACCGTGGGGCTGTGGGGCATGACTAGATGTGCTGGCCTTTACATACCAGCCCTGGGTCAGCCTGGGTCACAGGCAGGGTGACTTGTCCTGCCTTTTGAATGACTCCTGCCCTGTGTCCCTTCCTTGGCCTCCAAGAGTATGGCTGGAATCTGTCTGGAAGCAAGCTGCATGAATACTTGAAAACTATGTTCAGAGGCCCACCATTCACGCAGCCATCTTGGGGTGATGTGCACGTGCACTGCTGTGCACATTTTTGCATGCCATTTAAACTTCTCTCTCTCTCTCTCTCTCTCTCTCTCTCTCTCTCTCTCTCTCTCTCTCTCTCTCTTTGTCTCTGTCTCTGTCTCTGTCTCTGTCTGTATAGTTTTCCTGCTTTGGTGATGAAACTAGTTTCTGCCATGTAAAATTTTGATCTTTGAATATTTGCTGTTAGCCAGTTCTGCTTAACCCATCCATTTTCCCTTTTAAGATATTTTCTAAAACTCTTCAATTTCTATGTAGATTATAAAGAGATTGTAGGAGCACAGTTGACTGGTGACTGCCAGGGCACTATCCACTGCCATTTCCATCCTCTAACGCATGTTGTTTATGCCTGCAATTCCATGCACATCTGGCTGCCTCTTGTGAGCGTGCTGCTTGCTGCTGGGACACACACCCTGTTCTTCAAACCCAGCTGTTTGTGCTCCTGGCACCTCTGCCACCCGGAGGCTCCAACCCCACAATTTTGTACAACACTGAAATAACCAATCTTTGAGATAGTTCTTTAGCCCACTATTTTTCAGATTATAGATTGTGACCTGTCATTAGATTGTGAAACCGATTTTAGGTTACATTCACATAAAAAATAGACTGTGTTCATTTTGTCCATCTGGTGAGGGCCACTGATCTATTGGGAGGCTACTGGGTCATTGTGTGTGTTTGCGTTGTGACCCCAGTTCATGACGTACAAGGTGTGTCATGGTTAAACATATTAGCTGGTCCTGTACCATATCATTAGGCTTTTTTTTTTTTTTCTGGTGGTTTGATATAGCGTCTCAGCATATAGTTCTTATGTAGCCCAGACTGGTCTTGAACTTGCAGTGATTTGCCATCTCAGTTTCCTGAGTGCTGGGATTATAGGCATGTCCCACCACACTGAGTTACTAGTAGGCTTTTATGAAAAAAATACCAATTACAGTCTGTGTCTGATGTCACAGTTCCCTGCTCTCAATTTCGTAAGTGGATTAGTTCATTGATGAGGTCGTAGGTTTGTGACATTACTTGGAGGTGATAGAAACTTAACAGATGGGACCTGGTTAAAAGGAGTAGGTGATGGGGGTGTGACCGTGGTGAGTGCATCTTGTATCCAGCCCCCTATTCCCTGCTTCCTGGATGCCACGAGGTGGGTGAGCGGCTCTTCCCCTCTGCACCCTCTGTTGTGATGTCTGCCTCATCACAGGCCTGGAGCAGTGGACCAGGGCTGCTTATCAGCTGAAGCCTCTGAAAACTTGAGCCAAATAAACCCTTTTGTCTCTGAGTTGACTTTCTCAGGTATTTGGTTGCAGTGACAAAATCTTAATACAGTAAGGTTGTGATGGAGCCATCCGTGAACTCCACTGCTCACCCTCAGGGAACTGAGCTGTTCTTAGTGATACACTTATTACAGCCATCTCCCCACCTCACCCTCAGAATGTGACTCTCCAAGGGTGGGCGTTGGACCTGCATTTGCCCTGTCAGGCCTGCAGGATCTTGTGTGACACCAGCATATGGTCACCGTCTACTGTCAGTGGTGGCAGCTCAGCACCTGACTGCATGGTGTCAGAGGTTCTGCCATAATGGTCTTACTCTAGAGGATGAGGGGTCTGTAGGTGCAGGACATGCATGGGCAGAAAAGGCTCAGGGCTCTGAGAGGCCAACAGACACCTTGTCTTGTCCTGTGTCTACTGCTCACCTTGGATGCAGACCCTCCCTGGCCGAGTTTCCTGGACTTGACTCCGCACATGCCAGACATGGAATTGGCAGGGCACAGGCAGAAAGATGGGACGAGACCTCCTGGGTGTGCCTTGCTTCTGTCTGACTCCAGCTCCTTAGTGCAGGAACAGATATGGCCTACTGAGAAAGTCAGCTCTCCAGAATCATCCTGTTGGGCTATTGATACGGAACTGGGAAGGCATCCAAGGCTGCGTGTGGTTTCTGTCAGAGTCAGTGTGGCATGGGTGGAGTTGGGGCCGAGCACTCCACAGCACTGTGATACTTTCTTCTCATCTCTGAAAACACGGGAGCATAAAGGAAGAGAATGGAGGATCGTTAAGTGTTTTTATGGTTGTCTTTTCCTGGAAATCAGGCTTCCAAAATATGTTGCAGAAGCATTTTCTTGAAGGTAAAGGAAACAGCTGGTGTTGGCCCGCTCCTGTGGCAGGCATTTACCTGAACTGCAGTCCCGTCCCATAGCCAGGCTTGTGGGTTTGGAGCTGACCTCCTACTTTTTTTTTTTTTTTTTGGTGGAACTGGGGATTGAACTCAGGCCTTTGCACTTGCCAGGGAAGCGCTTATTCCATTGAGCCATCTCCCCAGGGCCCTGACCTCCTACTTAAGAGGCTGGGACTCTACCCCAGTGTCATTTCACAGCAGCAGCAGCAGGTTGACATCCCCAGACAATTGCTACAAGAAGCCGATGAGCTTTGAGATAGAGACTTAATTCTTTGGCCTTGGATAAATGACAGGTGGCTGAACCTCAGCTTCCTCCTCTCCGGCAGAGAACGAGCATGTGTGGAGGACTCAGCCAGGAAAGGCTCTCTTGTAGCACCTACTGGTGTCTGGGCTGTCCCGAGCCACTGCCTCTGCACACTTGCTTATGTCACATTGGCACCTGGCTGGTTTGAGAGGCCAGGCCGTGCCCAGCTCCGGAATCTTATGCACACACAGGGCCCTGTGTGCATCCCAGAGAGCAGCTTGGTTGTGCCCTCCTTTGTTCAGGTGTTTGTACGGTGTCCTGAGAGAGACATACAGACCTTACACAGAGCAGCCTTGGACTGCCTGCCCCTTGGCAGCCTGGTGTTTTTTTCCTTTGTGGAGGTGCTGGGGATCAAACCCAGGGCCTTGTACACAGCAGACCAGCTTACAACTAGCCTGTGTTTCTCTGTCACCCCCACAACCACTTGAAACTGTGAGCACCATTTGGGCAAGGTTGTTTGCCCCCCACCTCCTTTGGAGTTTATGTTATCCACAGAACTAGAACATAATAGACCATTAAGACCTCATGGAGCCAGCCATAGTGGCACACGCCTATGATCCCAGCATGTGGGAAGCTGAGTTAGGAGGATTGCCCCAAGTTTGAGGCCAGGCTGGGCTACGTAGTGAGATCAAGCCCTACTTGAACTGCACAGTGAGACCCTGTCTCAAAAAGAAAAAGAGAAACCTCACGAGACACTGTCTTTTGATTGATGGATTGACTTGGGAGGAGTGGAAGGTACTGTAGGTAGCACATAGCAGTAAACGGTGGTGGATGTGGGGGTGGGACACTGGGTCATGGATTTTCTCCTACCTCTCACCTTTTCCTTGAGCATCTTGCCCTGTCTGTCTCTCTGCTCTGCCTAATTGCTTCTGTTTGGTTGCACATGGGCTGGCCCAGATTTATCCATGTAGTAGTGCTCTTCTTCCTGAGTGCCTATCTGCCACTAACCAACACTGCCCCTACTCCCCCAGTCTTGCAAAGAGCCCCAGCCTAGTGTTGTGTTCCAGAGAACCTTGAGCTTGGCCTTATCAGCTGATCAGCCTTCTAATAGTCAGTGGACAGGCAAGCCATTTTGGGATCCTCCCCAGGAAAAGACTTGTGTATGAGAAATGGCTGGGTTCTAGCTATGACTCCTGGAAGGTCTCTAAGAGCACATCATCTGGGGGTGCTCTGTGGGGTCAGGCTTGTTAACAGCTGCATATAACCCTGTAGAGGTCTTACTGAGGGCAGCTTTGCTATCCTGTTCTTTGAGGGAGTTAATATTTTGTTACAGGAGCAGGAGAAACTTTTAATATTCAAGAGTTGAGTCTGCTGAAACAAACGAATGAAAGATGGAAGTACATGGGAAGCAGTACAGTGGCATTCTGTGCATGGGGCATCCAAAGATAAAGAGCGATACCAGGAACCTAGTGAGATTTAGGAACTCATGTGCCCTTTTCACAGGGGAGAGGGGAGTGGGGCACATGAGCAAACTGGAGGAAAGGTAAATGACTCAGAGGGGAACAGGCCCAGAGAACAGTCAGCAGCCCTGGGCAAGGTTCATCTAGGTGGGGTGGTATCCCAACTGATCTCTTTCCTGTACCTGCAGTGGTCTCTTTGGGTGACCGGGGACCCAGGGAGAGGACTCAGAGCAGCTGGCCAGCTCTCAGAGGGCCCTCAGGCTTCAGAGGCTAGCCTGTCTAAGCCTGCCACCTCTTGAGTATGTCCACACTGTATCTCTGTGTTCTTAGCCTCAGCAGTGTAAACTTTGCTTACGTGTTAACTGGTGTTGCATAATGGGATACCTCATAGTTAATTTATACATTATCTTTTTCACTTACCTGAAATGCTTTTAGGCATTAACTGGAATTCATGAAAGTGGGATAAGCGGGGATGGTCTCCTATTGGAGAAGTATTAATACTGCTGTCTAGTAACTTTCCTCTCCCTGAGACAAAATGCCAGCACTCAGAGTTAAGGGGGTAAAGGTTTATTTAGCTCATAGTTTGTAGTGTCTGTAATTGGCTGGCTCCAGGCAGTGTGGCACATGGCAGAGGTACAGACAGTTCACAGTGGCAGCAGACAGCAAAAGCAACAAGAGAGGAAAGGGACAAGCCTCTTTCTGTCCCTTAATATTGTATGCAGACTAATGACAAGGGCTGGTGAAGCACTTACACCCTTAGTCCCAGCATTGGACCATGAGTCAGCCACAAACTCTAGATTCAGCCACCTCTGAAGAGCCTGCTCTCCATGACTGCGTGGGCCTTTGGGGGGACATCAAGGAACAAGCTACAACAGCTCCCATAGATACTATTCATACTTTTGGACGCTTTGGTCCTACTTGGTTCTCTAGATAGACCTCTTAGATTTTTGTGGACTGGAAATATTAGGATCCCCCTCTTAGGATATGACAGTGCTGGGTGGTGCTCCTGTCAGATAGTTTGTGGATTGAAATCGCCATCTT
Organism: Octodon degus; assembly: GCF_000260255.1. Lineage (NCBI taxonomy): Eukaryota > Metazoa > Chordata > Mammalia > Rodentia > Octodontidae > Octodon > Octodon degus. Next base: position 865,520 of record NW_004524703.1, read on the forward strand.
AGGGAAAAAGCCACAGCCAGCCTGCCTGCCTGCCTGCCTTTCTCTCTCTCTCTCTCTCTCTCTCTCTCTCTCTCTCTCTCTCTCTCTTTCAGTGTATTTGGTAGAGGGTCTCACTACATAGCTCGGACTTGTAGTGATCCTTCTGTTTCCCTCCCCAGTGCTGGGATTACAGGCGTGCATCACCATACCCTTTCTTGGGTGGCTGGCTCAGTGCAACAGGGGGCAGGGCCTATGGTACTAAGAATCGAACCCTGGTCCCTGCACTTGCCTAAGAAGGTGCTTAGTCTGCTGAGCTATCTCATTGGCCCTCACAGCCACTGTTTCTTAAATTGACACTTGCTGTGGTCTCTGGAAGGAGTCTCTTTGTCCTGTTTTCCCTTGTCCCACCTGTCTGCTCTGCTCTTTTTAGGGAAGGTACGGTGGCCAGACTTTAACCAGGAAGCCTATGTTGGGGGGACGATGGTTCGCTCTGGGCAGGACCCCTATGCCCGCAACAAGTTCAACCAAGTGGAGAGTGATAAGCTGCGCATGGACAGAGCCATTCCTGATACCCGACATGACCAGTGAGTACCTAGCTAAACACTAACATTCATACAGGCCTCTAAAGTTGCTTCTACTGTATTTCTAGACATGTTCCATTGCCGTGGGAAACTGTGTGTGGTGATCTTCATAGTGTCACCTAACTGGGAAAGATCCTAAGGCACAGAGCATTGGGACTCCCTAGGAAGCAGAGGATTGTTCCCTAGCATGGTCTGCAGACCATGGTGTGCTGGCCAGAAGAAGGGTATGCTACTGGCCTCATGTTTGCTGGTCACTTATTCTGAAGATCACATCACCAAATAAAAAGTTTTTGTTTTCAGCCTTGAAAAGAAGAAATCTGAAGTGCTGGCTATTGGGACTGTGTAAGTTGGAAATGTTCGGAGAGTGAACAGGAAATTACCCATCCAGCAGCAGTGGTGCTAAGTGGAGCAGAAACAGGATACGAGAGGACCCCTGAGCACTCCTCTCCCAGGGTCCTCACTGCTGTGCATCTCAGGCTAACTGACCTGTGGAAAGGCCCTCACTTGTGTCCTTTATTGTACTTTAGAGATTGAGACAGATAGGCGGAAGGCACCTGGGATCTGCCAGGCTCAGTTCAGACATCTGCAGACATTTTACTGTTTTGCCCCCACTAACTGGGAAGGTGATAATGGTTCTTGTCATCACCCTGTACTGTGAGCCTCCCTGTGAGAACCTTAATGGGCGGTTCAGATTCTCAAGAATTGAAGAGCCCGTCCCACGAGCATGTGTTTTCCTGGGAAGTGGGTCAGTCTCCCACTCTTAGAGTTGTTTTCTGAGCTATCCTTCCAGTCGGAAGGTTGCGGGTGAGACCGTTGGCTTCCTATCAGCACTTCCGGTCCCCCTCAGTGCTGGAGTTTAGGAAGCTGGACTGAGGAGAGCCCGGCAGGCACCCAGAGAACACTCGGGGTCTTTGTTCCATGGCACATGCTTCAGGGCCTCAGCAGAAGCAGCATGGAGGGAGAAGACAGCACGTTCACTCTGGTGCATGCTGCTCATTTTCCTTGTGGGATGAAAGAGGATTCCCTCCTCTTCCTGAGAGAGGGAGCTTCCTCAGCAGTGCTGGTGCTGCTTACCACGGGGCCCTCCATCTCACTCCCCTTTTCTGCAGCTGTCTTTGGTTTCTGGCCAGTTCTGCTCACCATAGCAGTTCATCTTTAGGAAACATGCTTCATGGTCCTTGGGACCAGAGAAAGGTGTGTATGATTTAATAGAATATATGACAGCGGATCATACTTAAAAACACATTATACATGATACTAAGAATCTCATTGGTGAGCTGGCCAAATAGCTCAGTAGATTAAAGTGCCTGCAAGCAGGCTCAGGGGCCAAGGGTTCAATCCCCGGGCCTGCTGTGCCAGCCTTGCCCCCAGGGCGCGCTGAGACAGCAAGTGAGACTGGGCATGGTGGTGCACGCCTGTTATCCCAGCTCTTGGGAGGCTGTAAACAGGTGGATCACTATGAGTCCAATCTAGTAGTGAGACCCTGAACACCCTATAGACTCTTCCCTAAAATCAAAACAAAAAGAAAGAAAGAAAAACAAAGAATCTCGTCATTTTCCTAAGTCTACTCCAGAAAATTTTCTTCACTTAGTGTTTCCTGTGATTCACTCATTTCTTTTTTAAGGCAGTTTTATGCAGACCTTGTGTCAGTGATGGCAAACCTTTTAGAGCTTTCAGTGATAGCGAACAACTCACTGTGGCACATGTGCCACCACCACTCCCTTATGCTGTGCTTCTGATTAAAGTCAGCTTCTATAAATACGCTGTTGAAATAAGACACTGCTAGTCTGGGTTGAGGACTTTTTGGGGTCCCAGGCCTGGAACTGTGTGGGCCACTGAAGGTGGGTGCATCCATGTGTCTCTGGGGAAGGTCCCTGTACCTTTAGGACCATCCTGATGTGTGTCCTCACTGCTGTCCACCTCAGGCTAACTGGCCTATGCCAAACAACCCTCAGGGACCTGCTCATGGGGTCTTCCTAACCTGTAGCAGTAGATGTTAGTCTTTATGTCACAGAGAGGGGACATCAGTGACCCAGAGCCACTGGCCTAAGGCCAGGGTATCAGTTGGGCTTTGAAAAAGCGTTTAACCTTCCCCAGGCATGGAGTCTTGGATTTAGTGCAAAGCCTGACCTGGAACTTGAGTGGACTGCTGGGAACTTCTCCCCTATGCTGTTTCAGTCACCGCTGGCTTCAGAGCTGGTTTCTCTCTAAGCTGTCATTGCTGCTCCACCATGGAGCTGAATGAGAATCACACATTAGGGTTCTTTCTAGGGTTGAGGGCAGGTAGGCTTAGCCTCTCTGCTGCCTTCATTGCCGCTCCCTGCAATGTCCCCAGTATCAACCTACTTCTCCCAGTGTTCTTGGAGGTAGAGTCTGCCCAAGCAGGGGTTCCCATATTCCTTCCCTGGCAGAAGCGTCTCAGTGGGTTCACTGCAGTCCGTCCTCTGCACTGTGCTGCTTTGTGTGTGCTAGAGGAGCAGCCGGGAGGCCTTCTGCATATGGGAGATTTGGGCTAAATTAAATTCCATTCAAAGTCAGCTTGGTATATGGAATGGAGCAGCTGTGACCTCCTTGAAGGTCAGTTCTAGGACAACCATGTTACAGAACATCAGTTTAAGAGCTGAGGCATGCTCTGAGATTGCTTCAGGGCGTCTACTGGAGAGTAAAGAACACCATGGAACAGAGATTTGATGTTCTCTGGGTGCCTGGCTGGCTTCCATTCAGTACTCTTTCCTGTGCTGCAGCCTGAGGGTGCCCAGAAGTGCTGATAGGAAGCCAATTGCCCCTCCCCAACCTTCTGATTGGAAAGATGCTATCTTAATTGTGTTTCTCTCATTGCTGAAACAAAATACCTGACATCCAAAATTAGAGCAGGGAAGAAGTCATTTAGTTCACAGTTTATAGAGGTTTTAGTCTATAATTGGCTAGCTCCAAAGCAGTGTGGCACATTGAAGAGGGGCAACAGTTCATGATAGTGGAAGATACCAAAATCAAGTAGAGAACAGGGAGAGCAAGCCTTTTCTGTCCCTTATATTGTACACAGGCTACCTGCCCTAGGGCAAGTGTAGCACTCACACCGTTAATCCCAGCATTGGATCTTGAATCAATCACAAACTGTTTAGAAGCCTGCCTCATGACTGCATAAGGCTTAGAGGAGGGAAGGGAGGGGAATCTAGACACACACCATAACAGATGTCTCAAAAATCAACTCTGAGTGGGACACTGACCCAGTTCCTAGGAAAACAGGTACCGTTAGGCTGGACTCCTCAGTTCTTGGGATCTGAATCATGAGATAATTTAAAGAGAGTAAATTAAAAATCATTTTATTTTCCGCTGCTGTCTCCTCTGCTGTCTCCCCCCCCCCCGCCGCAATCTCTTTTCTATTTTCTTCCTCAGTCTCTCCCCATGTTTGCACAGTAGAATTCAGTGTCCAGTTGTGATGATGTGAAAACAGTGTGTGTGGAGCATAAAAATAAATTTTAGAGGCTCCTAGACCTGGCTGACTCCCATAACCTGCAGCTCTTCTGTGCCTTTGTCATCTGTGGTGATAAGCAGCACCATAGCCTGTGAACATTGTGTAACTGAACACTGTGTAGAAGGACCCGCCTCAGCAAGGCCTCCCTGGACCTCTTCCCAGAGCACAGCCCTGTGACCTACCCAGGTCCCACCCCTTCCCTGCTTGATTTTTCTCCACAGTTCTCATCACCACCTGCACACCATGTGGCTCATTTATTTTCCCCCTCTTCATCACAAGAGTGTGGTATTGTAGCCAGGGGTATTATTTGACACCTGTCAGTACTCAAAACTCAGTACTTCTTGAGTGACTGAGTGCTCAGCACAATGCCTGGTGCGTGCTCAATGCCAATACTTTGTTGACCTCAAAAATCAGAAAAGAGGTGAGTGGAGGTCACGGGAACCCCACAGGCATGGCAGGACCTGAGGTGTCTCCAGAACTGGAAGTCGACCCTTGTTACATTGGGGACAGATGGGAAGACCAGGGCTTGAGCTGAGGATCACTCAGGATGTTTTGTTTACTTTTTAAAATGTACAGAAATACTATGCTAAAAAGAAATATGTACATGAAAGCAGGAAACTATATGAATTAAGTATTCTCAGGTCCTTGGGAGTGACAGGGCAGAGGTGGCCTATCCTGGTCTTACAATTTTACCCTGAAAAGGGGTAAATTTTGTCTACCTTATTTCATGTTGTTTGAAAATTCCAGATTAATTACCAAAACTTAGGAAGAAGTTAAATCGGTCGGAATTCTCAAGGTGTCTTTCGGAGCACTTGTCCCCCATCTCCCTGTTGGGATGCTGTTGCCATTGCCCGTGCAGAAGGTGATAGGAGGTGGCCTTAGAGAAGAGTTGGGTCTGTGCCCATGGTAGAGCGGGACAGGAGGGTCCAGGGGCATCACTGGGGTGAGGAAGAGGTGGTGACTTAGGACTGAGAAGGGCAGCTGGGGGAGGAGCAGGCTCAGGAATCGTGGAGGTAGGGTTCGGAAGTGCCTTGTGCTGTGGGGCTGGACATGTGTGTGGTGCTCAGGAAGAAGGGCTTGGTGGGAGCGTGTATGGGAAGTACTCCGCATATGGGGATAATTAGAACCACGAGCCTCAGTGTTATCCTCAAGGGAGTGGACACGGACAGAAATAAGAAACCCATGGCCCCAAGCTCAGCGTCCTGGCCATCAGCAGGTCTATAGCCGTGGGTTTAGGGCAATAAGTAAAGCTCTTGTTGGGAAATCTGCCCCATAGATGCTATCCATCCCCTCCAGCCTCTGCTCATAGATTGGAGTGTCATTTCTTAAGGCCACACAACCATGAAATCACCAGAAACCTTGGGCAGTTTCTTGTCCAGTGCTTCTCAGCCCAGAGTGGTGCCACCCCAAGTCAGGGGAAAGATCAGGGGAGCTCTGAGACTGTGAGGAGCCCACAGGGGCTCTTGGCATTACCAGTAGGGGCTCATGGTGCTGAGTGATCTAGGTAGTACCAATACTCCTGCCCACTGAAGAGGTGCCCCATCCCTGGCACCAGCAGGCCTCTCAGCCACACCTTCATCTACATGACGCCTTCCTCCCTGCACGGTAGACACACGGGTGGACTTGCTGCCTGTGTACTGCTCTTGGTAGAACTTGCCTTCTCCACCAGCCAGGCATGACGCACATGGAAAGTAAGCCCCTCGTGGGCTCTGTGGACCACACGACTGCCTGAAGTTCCCCTGCCTCTCTAGGCAGCAGAAGTCCACCTTCCTGGAGGTGATTTTGCCTCAGTGAAGTCATGATATAGTCACACAGGTGTCCTCATGAGAGAGGGAGAGAGTGACATTCCTGCCTGCCACATGGCACTACAGGGTCTGGGACCTTGACCTCCAGTGCCATAAGAAAAATGACCTCCACTATTAAAGCTGTGTCACCTGTGGTGGTCTGTTACAGTAGCAGAGTAAAGGAAGCGAGGGAGGCCAGGCCCTTCGGTCCTGAAGTGACTTGGCAACAGTCATATCCATTTCCTCCAGTGTCTTCCTCAGAGCTAGTGGGGTGCAGAACTTGGGAGGCCGTTGCTGTCTCCGGGGTAGGTGTGAAGGGGCGACCATCTCCCAACTGCAGCCTGTCTAGAATTAGACCCCTTTCCAGGAAGCTCATCTGATGGGAAAGTTAAACACAGAATCAACCCAGGAAGTTTGTAGAGCTTCATTTTCTGCAGGGGAAAGCTTGAGATGGTTTACTTTGAAATTGTTTATGTAAGTAAAGTCAAATAAACCTTCCCGAGGAAACATTAACTTAGCTTTCTTTTTTTCCCTGTGAGCCAGACAGCAGTCCTTTTCATTCATTTCACTGAATACCTGAATACTGAGAGCTGCTCTGTAAAGAACAGGTTCCCTCCAGGTTTAGGGTGCCTGAATCTCTCCCTTTCTGCCATTTCCTTTACCAGTAAATTTAAAATGTGAGGTTTTTAGAGCATGTTTTGTGTCAAACAAAAATTCTGTCCCCAGGAACTGCCACCCCAGCCAGTAGCAAAAGAAGCCTTCCTTCTCTGAGGGAAGTTTTGTCCTGTCACACCTAATGGATTTGCTTGGCAGGCTTTAAATCAAGACTGTCGTGTGTCTATTCCATTTGTGGTTACTCAGCTTTGCTTTTGTTTTAAAATTCCTTAAAGAATTCTTCTTGAAACACTTTGTGCAGCCTGGTGGGCATCATGTGTGTATGCTTTCAGGGAGCTTTTTAGCAGGACAGGGGAAGAGGGCTGGTTGGCAGTGTTCTGCTGGAGTGTCAGTGTCCCCGTTGCTGAGAGGTGCTTAGGGTTGAGGACTGTGGGGAAAGATGCCACCAGACATCCTGCAAACACTGCTAATACCAAGAAAATGGTTTTACCTTGAGCTCAGCTGCTGCAGGTTTGGGCACAGCTTTGGTTAAGGCAATGTTATGGATGTAGGGTTGACTGTGACAAGGAATGCAAGGGGTCTGTGGCAGCCTGGACTTGTCCTTACTTTGGCAGTTGATGCCATTCCACTAGTGTGCCCCAGCCTTTGTCCTTCCCAGGGATGGCCGGCACTCTGTGCCAAGCTGGCCATCCTCTCCCACAGTGAGCTGATGAAAATTCAAGTCTAGGCAGGCAAGGTACCAGCAAGGACATTGTACATGGAGATGGTGCTTTTCTGGTTCCAAGTGGCCTTGCTGGCTTCGTGGCAGGTGGGGCTTGGCTGAAATTCCCACATATCTTCTGTCCCTCTCAGATTCTTTCCTATACTTATTTTATTTTTATCCCCTGTGCTTTAGTGTAGATGTATTTCTATTAGCAGTTTCCTGTTCATTGATCCCTCCCTCTGTTGTAGCTAATCTGCTTTTGAATCTATCTACCGAATTCTTAACTTCAGTTATTGTATTTTACTGTATCTGAAGTAATTACTGTGTCTGAAGTATTTTGCTGTGTCTTTACATACCTATAGAGAGATGTTTAAAGGCCACAGCTAATTTCTCAGTCCTTCAAGGAGAATTTAGTTTTGTTTTCTGCAGTTAATTCAGGTCAGATCACCTTAGTCATATTCAGAAGGATGGGTGTAAGTGTGGGCTTGCTCCAGGTGTGAGAGAGGTCTGGTCAGCTTCCAGTTTTCATTTTCCTTTTTTTTTTTCTTTCTTTCTTTTTTCTTTTTCTTTTTTTCTTTTTTTTTTTTTTAGCAAGCCCTGTTATGGCTCATGCCTAGATGATATACCCTGAAAGCTCATGTGGTAGTAAATGGGGCTGTTCCAAGGTGGCTGGATCTAGAGTGGGTGATGCTGGGATCAAGGGGGTGTGGTTACTAAATTAGTCCACTGATTGGCTCGGCATGGTTTTGGGTATGGATAATGGGAAGGCCCTTCCTGAAGGCATGCCTTGAAGGATGTAGCCTCAGTAGAATATGAGGAACTGAAAGAGTTGCAGTGGTCTCTTCCTGCACTGCTGCTCGCTGCCTTCTGCCTGCCGTCTGCCATGCGCTGTTCTCTGCTATGCTATCCCGCCTTCGAGCCAGCCAACTAGGAGCTGAAGCTGCTACACACTGAGCTTTGGTGAAGCTTTCCTCCTTTAACTTTGGGTGTCGGATATTTTTGTCTCAGCAAGGAGAAAAGTAGTAAGATGAGAAGCCCTGAGTCCCGCTTTGTTCTTGCCCAGCCCAGTGTACCTTAGGAAGCTGAATGGCGCTTGGGCCTGTGAAGCCATCACAGGAGCTGGTTCAGCCTCTCAGCGTCACACTCGGGAAGTGGACCAGGGTTCTGGCCTTATTCTTAGCTCTCTCTTTGTCTGAGGACCTCGCCCACAACACCTGGCTGCCTGGCTGTCTCCCTGGTGCTTGAAGTGACATTTGGGGTGCATTTCATCGCAAGCCTCTCATTGTGGCCCTGAGTAGTTAGGACTACAACAAGGAATCTCTAAAAGAAGGGAGACTGAGAAGTTTTACTCTGAGTCCAATTTCAGTAAGAATTTGACAATTTATACATTTTGCCTTAAATTGCAATGTCTGTCCCACATGAGAGCAGATGGAACTGTGAATGGGCTTTAGAAATGGGAGGTGCAAGGGCCGACAGGATGGCTCAGCAGATGAAGTACCTGCTTAGGCAAGCATGGGGGCCAGGGTTTGAGCCTTGTTGCCTGGGCGTGCTGCACTGGCTACCAAGTCCGGGGGTGGTGGTGCACGCCTGGAATCCCAGTGCGGGGGAGGCTGAAAACAAGTTGGAGCCGCATCTGTAGCAAAAAAACTAAAAAAAAAAAAAAAGCAACTTTTGTTAGCTCTGATGCTTGCTGCTCTCTAACCACGGTTGTAATAATCTCTCTACACCCTGGGTTTCTGCAAAGTGATAATGACACTTGCCCTGCCTGTCTCATAGCATTGTCACTAAGCCCAGGAATCCAAGAAAGTACAAAAGGGCCTGTAAGCCGCAATGAACTGCAGAAGTACAGAAAGTTGACTATGACTGGGGCGGTTTGTGAGGTCATCTGTGGTACAGAGTGTGCTGTGCTCGGTTAGCCTTTGCTCCCACAGCGTGTGGCCCGAGGGCAGGCACCGGGGGCGACACAGCCGGGCACAGAAAGCCACTTGCTGAGTGCATTGTTGAAAGGTTTCATTATTGACCCAAAACTCGAATCCTGTTGCAGAGAAAAATTAGAGCAAGAAAAATGGGCTCAACTGAACGTTGCTTCATAAATAGGATCAGCCCCTCAGTGTGGACAAACTGCCCATCCGTTGTTCTCTGAAACTCATCACTGCACTGTTCCTGTAAGCAGAGAACTGAAGGCACAGTGTGTTTTTTAAGTGGAAAGACCTGTGGTATTTCAGGAAATGATCAAAATATGTGAGAGTTTCAAGTTCCTGGGTCATGTAGGCTGACATTTCACTTGGTGCTGTGGCTTCAGCGGTCACTTGTGGCTTTTCTGATAAGCCAGCACCATCCACCCACGTGCCCAGACAGTGACGGTGATAGAGAGAGCCGTGAGTGCCTAGAATTCCCACATCAATCTGTAGAATTGAAAATTCAGACTTTTAGAATAACAACTAGCTTAACTATATTAAATCCATTACCTGCTAATGGTAAGCAAAAGGGAGAAAATCCACATCTCCGTAAAGTCAAGTCCATAAAAGAAGGCAGCGTCTCAACCAGAACATGGTACTTGAATCTGAAGCCGCATGTTCATTTTTGGAAAGCCTCAAGGCTAGTGGTACCTGCCAGCACTGCTGGCTTGCTTGGTCGCCCACTGATATCCTCTGTGAAGAACCCAAGTTAACCAGGACTCTGGGGTGCACTGCACAGGGCTCCCTGGGAGGCCAGGGCACGGGTTTTCCGGTGAGCTCAGCTTGTCCTCACCTATGGGTCATACTTGGGTCTGCACAGCACCAGCCTAGATAGAAGTCAGAGTGAGCTGGTGGTGACCACAGTGCCAGCAAGAGTGCTGGCAAACGACTTCTCAGGCAGATACTTGGGAAAACCCCAAACGCTGGGATCTTGTATGGAAAAATGGCATGGAGTTTCTCCATCCTCCTTTATAATGTATCTGATTTCTTGAACCATGTTTTTCCTTTTGAATGTCACTTTGAAAGTAGATACATTGTTTTGCATATAAAAATTTTAAAAATGATAAAAATAAGGGAACTCTTGTTTTATATATAAAAATTAAAAAATAAGGGAAACTATACTCAAGTTAAAAGCAGTAACTATCTTTTCTTGTGACTGTCCTTCCTGATTGGTCTCTTACATTCTGTGATTGTTAGACATGTGAGTTTTTATAAACTCAGGCATCAAATTTGGTGTCCTAACGATCTGCTTCTGTGACTCGGTAAGTGAAGAAATGCTTTCACGACGGCTTTGCTCTGGGCAGCGTAGAACCTTCCTGCCTCCGTCCATGCATCCCGTCTCAGCGGCGCCCCTGGACGCTTTTCTTAACACTGGCAGGTTTGGGGGAATATTTTTAAATGAGCTCTGTGCCCATTGTTTTGGAAGAAGATTTGACACGACAGTGTGTTTGGTTTCTGGAAATGTACCAGAATTTGTTCTAGGTATTGACTGAGTTTGGCTGTTGCTTTATATTGAGTTTTGAACTAAGACTCACGATTTTAAAATAATCTGTAGCCAGCCTGCCTGTCTCCTCCCTTCCTCTACTTCCTTCATTAGGCTTTGATTTCATGATTGCACACACTTTGTAAAGTGAATTTAGAGCAAATGCTTAAATCTCTCTAGATGTGTAAGAAAAATTTATTCACAAAGGCATTAGTTGTTTCCTAAAATCCACCTGTAAAAGCCATCCAACCCTAGAGCTATTTTTATTTTAGTCAGAGTAATCTTTCTGTGACTAGTGACATATAGTAAGCTTTTCTATGCTTTACTTGAATAACTTGGACAATTTATGATCTTTCCCAAAGAACATAAATATCTCTCTTGTATTTTCAAATATGTCAGCATAATACCGCATGCACCTAAATCTTTATTAACGGCAAGCCTGCCTCTCTTCTCTTGTATAGCTTGGTGTGCTTTGTCTCTCACTTGTCTCTTTCATCCTTCCAGCCAAAGTGCAGGTTTGCTGACAGTGGGCACGGCGGGCATTCTCATCCCCTTGTGTGCAGATCTGATTTCCATATGCATCCTCATGTCTCCCTCTCATGTGTCCATGTCTGCCCGTGTTTTAGTGTTTGCTTCCCTCTTTCCCCTGCATTTCCTTCCCCATGAGAACGGAGTATTTGGTGTTCATGTCTCTGAGTACAGACCTGGCGAGTCTCGCATATTTTGAAATGTAGTGCTTTCATATGGGTTATTTTTCAGCCTACCATTAAATGACCAAAACATTGTTATTTCTCACTCTTCTGGAATTCTGCCTTTGTTTTCCTTTTAAATACAATGCCTATTTAGGAGGGAGTTTAAAATGCATACTTTTTTTACCTTTTCCATCTGTTGATATGTAAGTCATTGTTTTCCTCCTTGTCTCACTGTGCAGTCAGACAGGCCACCTTTATCATTTCACTCTCTTCTGTGAATGGAGACTTCCATTTGAAGGCTGATATTGGTGGCACTGTAGTGTCATTGTCGGCTGCCTTTCATTGAGGGTCTTTGCTCGGGGCGGTTTGCTGAGCGCTTCCCTTGCGTTTTTCACTCTATTCCCCCACAGCCTGGGAGGCAGGTGCAGTCCCTACTGTGTTTCTGTAGCTAAGACACTGAGAATCAGAGAGGATGCACGCCTTCCTCCACCATGCCCACCCACTCCCTTTCTGCATGTATTTGATTAGGTATATTTTAAAAGGCTACTAATACCTAAAATTGTTTCAAGTCCAAAATATTCCTGTTGGGCCAGCAAGATAGCTCAGTGGACTTAGTGCCTGCTTAGGCAAGTGCAGGGACCCGGGTTCCATCTCCAGCACCACATGCCATGTGGGCCCTGTCCCTGGGCACACTGAGCCAGCGACTGAGTCTGGGTGTGGTGGCGCATACCTGTTATCCCAGTGTTAGGGAGGCAGAAAACAGGATCACTATGAGTCCGAGCTGTGTAGTGAGACCCTGTACCAAATAAATACTATTCCTGTTAAACCATTCCTGACTAAAGATGGTTAGAACTTCTTGGTTGTTACCATACTTGACTGACGACATTCCTCTACAGTGCCATGAGTTTCTGCTTAGTTTTGCCAACATCTGCTTGATTGATCTCTTTTAATAGTGAGATTTGGAGTACAGTTGATAGTTTTTTATGGATTATATCTTTTTTAAAAAATTTATTTATTTGTGTGTGTGTGTGTGTGTGTGTGGCCAGCTTAGCCCACCAGGGGGCGGGGCTGGCTGGCATGTGGTGCTGGGGGATTGAACCATGGTCCCTGTGCTTTGCTAAGCTTGTTCTAAGTAGGTGCTTTAGATCACTGAGCCATCTCACCAGCCCTGGATTTTATCTTTATTAATATAATATTACCCTTTTGCATTTAACATTGTCTTTTTTACCCCCCCCCCACATTTTGCTTAATATAAAGTGTATTAATACTCCCCTTTATTTACTTAATCTCAATATGCTTTTATCTAATTATTCGTTTTTGGGGGTGACATTGGTCTGGGGCTTGTGTCTTGGTCTGTTTTCTTTTGCTTAACAGATTACTCAAGACTGGATAAGTTATGAATAGGAGATTCTGGAGGCTGAATGTCCCAGGGCATGGTGAGGCCTCTGGCGGGGACCTTGCACTGCTCACCTTGTGGCGGACAGTGGGAGAGGGAGCAGGTGGCTGCAGGCGGGAGGGGAGAGGGCTGACCAGCTTGCTTGCTGACTTGCTCCTGCTGTCCATGGTGATTACTGCTGCTTGAACATGGGAGCTTTGGGACATACTCACAGAAGTTTGTTCAATAAGCAACTAAAGACCTCTATTTTGATTTTTAATCCAACCTGATGGCTTGGAGTTTAATAAACTCTCAGGCATTTCGTGTTTGATCTGTTGTCGGATGTTCATCATCCCACTTCGTTCCCACCTTCTTGTTTTTTTCATCAGCTTCCTTCTCCTGTATAGGACACTACGTCTGGTTTATTTGGTTATTCTTTTGTTACTTAGGATTTTCTCTTCAGTTGGTTAAGAAAGTTTGTATTCTGCTTTTGAATCAGTCAGTTGCAGTTTTTTCTTTATAAAAAATTCATCAACAACCAAAGATAATTGCAGAAGATTGGTTTGATGCCAGGAATAAAACAGTATATATTTTTAAATGAAGAATTAATATGCTTTTTCTTTCTCCCACCCACTTTCCGGTTTTGTTGATATTATTTGGGGTTAGACACAGATTGTTGTTAAGTATTAAAGTATGATTATCTTCTTTGAAGAATTTTTAATTTGCATAACATTTACACAAGTCTATTAAACTGTATTACTCAACTGGTTCAATATTTCCTACCGTTTAATGCCACAAGTTGAGTATTTTAGAGGAGAGCTTTTAATTTTGCATGAGACTCATCATGGCACTGAAAGGTCTTCTGAGCTTTGGCTTACACAGAATTGCTTTTTGCTCTGCACAAGAGCACTGAATTTACCCAGTGTGGCGATGAGTCCTGCCTTCTTTTCTCCATAAAGTGTATTGTTCTATATACACTGTTTGGTTTTATCAAAAAGGAACCCTAAAGCACCCTGGCCTTGTTCATTTATTATATCAGTTAGGATACTTTAAGCAAAAAAGACACGTCATTAAATTATTTAACAGAAAGCCTGGAGGTAGCTCTCTGATGATCCTTCCCCGGCAGGTTTGGGGGCCTTTCTGACTTTTCTCAGTATCTGTTTAATCATTCTGATCTTACAGCCACATCCTTTTTGCCTCACCTGGTTGCCAGGCTGCTATGGCTCCATGCATCTGACTTTCGCGGCAAGAAGCAAAGGGCAGAGGTGACCTTTGCTTCAATGGCTCTCTGTTCTTGCCAGCAAAGCGTCTCTCTCCAGAAAGCCCCCAGTGGGCTTCTGATTGTCATGGCTCTTTGTGAGATGGCGGTAAGCTGAAGAAATGAGTTCACCTGAGGTCAGTCACGACCTCCCTATGTCTTTGTGATCCACTCATGGCAGCTGTAAGAAAAGCAAAGACAGTGGCTCTTTGACTGCCACGTAGGTGTGTCCAGGAGGCCTCGCTGGTGTCATGAGCCCATGCTCACTGCCAGGGTCCAGGAGCCCACATACTCAGGGGGCTGCGTGGTGTCACAATCCTGAGTTCACCACTGGGGCCCAGGAGCACATACCTGAGCCTCCTGAAAGGCATGGCAGAGTTGGTGCCTTGTGTGAAATTCTGGGAGGCTGGGAGCAGGGCTGTTGGAGTGGAGGCCCTTCTGCCTCAAGGCCATGAGCATATGGTCAGTGCCTAAGTAACCATTGGCCTCTCATCTGTGGAAGGATCTAGCATGGCCTTTGGCTGCTGGTGATGGTGGAGTGAGAGGGAAGATTGCCTTTTACCTTACGTGCAAGCCCGGGGCGTCTGACCGATGTGTGGCCCAAGTGTTGGGGAGCACTGATGGGGATGCTGCAGAGTGGAAGGAAAGCCAGCTGCCTGAGAAACCCCAGTGTCAGGCCCCATTGGAGATTTGCTACCCTGAGACAGTGGGGAGCAAAACATACTGAAGCAGGGGAATAAAAGCTGGACCCCACAATTGGTCCTAAGGGTGAGTGGTGGCCCTGAGGTGGGGGAGGGGCTGAGGCTGTATTGGGCAGCCAGTAAGAAGGGGAAACTGACTATGACTGCGCCCTCCTGGGGCCCCGGCCCTGTGAGCCTCCCTGCAGGAGGGCCCCTCGCATCAGGAGGGATGTGGTTAAAGGACAGTGGTTGCTCCCACCCTGCCACTGCAGAGGCATGAGCTGCCAGCTTAGCTGCTCTTGGTGGGTACTAGGGACAGCTTGAGTGGTTGCAGATGGCCTGTTACTGTCCCTGCTTCCATTGGCTCTTGACTCTTTACAAAATTTTCAGTTAAAATTTAGTGTCTGTAAAACAGGAGGCCATAAAGAGCAGACGATGGCTCTTGAGTGAAAGATGGTTTGATTCTGTCAAACAGCAGCTTGCTGAAAGCATCATGTGGACACCTGGCATCTTCCTTCCAGATGGCTCATCTATCCCTGCAGTGCATAGCCATGCAGAGCCTGTACTGTTGGTGAGCTGGGAGTGTGAGGGGGGAATCTGCAGGCCCTTGTCCCCCATACACCTTCATCTCTGGAATTCTTGGCTTTGCGAGGGACTGGAGGCCTTTGAAGGCCGAGCAGTAAATAAGATAGGCTCATATTTCACGTGTCACAAGAGGATATTTTGTTTTTGAACTTGCTTCTGTTTTCTGTGCAGAACAGAGTACGAGGCTGGCAGCATATGGGAAAGTGGTTTTAGGCTAATAATTTTGAAGTGAGAAAACCTAAGGTGATTAATAAGGCTTATTCAAATCTCCTACCGCCCAGATTTTTAAGAAGCTTAATTTCATGGGGGTTCTGCAGACGTTTTAAAGTATATTAGGATTTGGTTTTCTGCTTTTAGAAGGCCTTAACAGAACAGTCTTTGTAACATTAGGACTGATCAGACATTCACTGAGGAGGTGTTGGGTAGTTCGCTATCATCACTTTTGGGAGATTATGAAGAATGTGCCTCAGTTAAATGAACACTATGAAAAGCTAGCTGAGTGCTTTGATCTTTCCATGTTCTTGACTTTTGCTTCCTTTCCCAACTTCATTCCATCCAGAGGCCCACTGGACTTCAAGAAGATTCTACAGCAACAGATGAGAAGGGGGAAGTGGTTAGGACCAAGGGCCACACTTTGCCAGGTTTGGTAGGAGGTTGTCCGAACATTCTCTCTATCCTGGACCCAGCATGGGGCTAGGCTTGTCCTCTGGGCCTCGCTATGGTATGCCTCACTTCACACTGAGCTTTGCCTCTGGATGCCAGCTCTAGAGCCAGGCAAGTTTGCATGCACAGCACATCCACACAGTTGAAGCTGAAGTTGGGTTATAGCAGATAATGTAGGAAACTGAGGGAGTCGAGCTCTTATGGCATGTGTGCTGCTCAGCAGTCAGGCCTTGAGCTGCCTAGGTGCATGTGCATCAGAACAGTTGTCATCAGGCATGTGTGGAGCCTTCTGCAAAAGCTAAGAACAGCCACCCTTCTCATGGTCTGGGGCTCCAGTGTGCAGACAGCAGGGACTAGGCATCTGCATCATGCTCTGGGCACGTGCAATGCCCTCTACACCAGCCAAGATTAGTGATGGTCAAATCCATGCCTCTGAGCAGCTCTCTTGGCTCTGAGGCCAGTGGGGCCCTGAGTGAGCAGCATATGCTCAGCCTCCATCGGCTCGGCCTGGCAGAAGCCCAGGCTACACAAGAGGCTGAACTGGGTGTCCTAGTCGCCCGCAGGGTGCTTTGCCAGCACTCGTTTAGACCACAGATCTATTGCCCTGGAAGTAGTAATCGTGCGGCATTTTCTGTAGGGGAGGGCACAGAAGGAGCCAACACACTGGGGGCATCCAGTGGGCACAGCCCTGTTCAGAACCTTCCCGTGTCAAGGTGTTAATTTTCCTCCTCCTGAATCTCCATCCACAAAGCAGGAGATGCCTGGGAGGTGACAGGCTCTGAGGCTGTCTCTCACCTTAAAGTGTGTGTATGTGTGTGTGGGGGGGGGGGGAGTGCATGTGCTGGTGCTGTCCTGTGGGAAAGATAGAGGGAGGCTGGACAGGATGCAAGCAGGTGCCTGTCCGTCCTCCCAGAATGAGAAGCTGATCACTGCCTCCCTCCCTGTCCCTCTGGGCCCTTTGGTTTCCAGCTCGAGAGGTTGACTAAATTTGTGGTCAGACCTTGTTAGATAGGCGCTCAGCTTCACTCTACATGTCAGGGTGGAGCTGAGGGAAGCTAAAAAAGGAAATAACAGTAAATGGATTCAAAAAAATGTAATAACAGAGAAGACTGTGTAAAGCCCTCCACACCCCGGCCCCCAGTACTAGAGAACAAACCTGGGGCCTTCTCATTGAAAAGCTACATCTCCAGCTTGCTCTCAGCTTGCTCTTGTTCTCTCTCTCTCTCTCTCTCTCTCTCTCTCTCTCTCTCTCTCTCTCTCATTTTATCTTATCTTATCTTACCTTATCTTATCTTATCTTATCTTATCTTAAATTTTAAGATAGAACCTTACTAAGTTGCCCAGGCTAGGCTCTCACTTGTGACCCTCCCCCCTCAGCCCCCTAGTTGACATTACATATGCCTGTCACCAGACCTGGCTGTAAAGCTCCGTGTTTAAAAACTGTGAATCTCTGAAAATACTAGTTGAACAAGGTAGAGAAATCATGATTAACATGAACAATGAACAGAAAGACATAACTAAGATAAGAAAATTATAAGTACACTATTACGAAAATAAAATGAAATTTACACAGAAAGGGTAATCTCAAAATGCAGTTACCCAAATCATTCAAGAAATAGAAAGTGTGAGTAAATATCATCTGGAGAAACTTTTGGCAATAAAAAAATTGCCTCCTCAAAACCTACAAGGCTCAGTTGGGTTTGTATGAGACTATTTTAGAGACTACAAAGAAAAAGCTACCCTATTTCCTTCAGCAGAAACTCAGAGTGTAAGTGCAGAAAGGTTTAAGAACAGAAATTTGTATGCCAGTCACATTCAAGATTATTCATTTAAAAAAAAAAAACTTAAATCAACTACTAGCAAGTATATATGGAGCACTATTTTTAAAAAAATTATAACCAAGAAGAGTTTGTTTTAGGAACGTAAGAGTAACACACGTCAGAAAATTTACTGATGTATGTTCTTGGTGGTATAAAGGAGGGAAACTGTGTGGTCACTGTAGCAGAGGCGGGGGGCCGTGCCACCTAGCACCTGGTACCCACATGATGAGAGGGCTGTGGAAACCCAAGGCAGGCTCTGAGCGAGCTGGTGATTCTTGTCCTGAGGACGGGACGGGGTGGGATACCCCTGCACTTCCTCAGATGAGTGTCGTGCTGCAGCCATGGCCAGCGTATCCAGAGACCAGGGTGCTGGGATGCGTAAGGGCAGGAAAGATGGATGAGATGGTGTGGTGAGGAGTGGGCAGTGAAGATCCGGAGCAGTGAGATTGCAGGACACACACAGCAGTGGCCAGGAGGAAGCATGGCAGGAAGGGAAGCCCCGCTGTTGGCACAGAGCCCTTCGGGTGCCAGGGAGAGCTGCCAGGAAGCACCAACTTTGTGGGGTGAAAGACAGGCGCGACTGAAGGGCATTTAAACTAGGAAGTCTCTTCAGCGTGTCTGTAACTCCATTGCAGAGAGCAAATTTAAACCCAGCCTGGACCACTTGGTGATTTAGGAAGACTGTCTCAAAAAGGGTGGGGAGGAAGCTCAATGTGAAGACCCTGCCTTCAGCCACTAGTACTGACCACCCCCCCCCAAAAAAAAAAAGATGGATGGATACCTAAAGTTAAAAGCATTTTTAACCTTACAACATTTTTACCCTGAGCGTCACTCAGGAAGCACATTTGTGTATGCAGTTGAGTGCTGCTCAGGCGGGTTTATTTCAGATTCATGGATTCTTGTATTGAATAAAATTGTCATCTTTGTATTTCCTGCTATAGTATCTTATAAAAATTAATGAAAAAAATACACAATTTTTGGTCTTCCTGTATTGAAATAATTGGACTGGCAAGTGGCTAAAAGTTAAAGCTTTTGAAAGAAAATCTATCAGAATATATTAGTAATCTTAGTTTAAAAAAATGTTCTTAGAGCCTGGACATGGTGGCACATGCCTGTAATCCCAGCTCTTGGGAGGCCGTATACAGGAGAATCACTACGAGTCTGATCTAGTAGTAAGACCCTAAACACGCTGTAGACCCTCCCCTATCCCACCCCCCAAAAAGAAAAACGTTCTTAAACAATACCCTTGGCCAAAGATTGAAAAAGCAAAATTTTAATATGTATTTGCAAATTTAAATGTATCATAAAATGAAAAAGGCTCCCACAGACGTAGAGATTTGGCCACACAGATAGCTGAGAAAGGGCAATATCCAGAAGACAAAGTCCCCACCGTCAGAGAGCTGGGAAGGATGAAGCACCACAGGCAGGCAGTAGCAGAAGAAACAAAGCAGCCAGCCTGTAAATGTAGCGAAGACACGTGGTCTCGCTGGCAACTGGGCAAATGAGACAGAAATAACGGAAGTCAATTCATAGTGATCTGGTTGGCACAGTTTGAAATTTCAGTGATACCAGGGGTGGTGAGGCCATGGAGCAGCTTTATCTCACGCTGGGACAGGAAGGAAACAGGAGCATACAGCCACAGTGGGGACCGAGCGAGCACCAGCAAGGAGAGACACGGAAGCATGTGACCAGTAACCAGCAGGCCCCAGTAGGTGAATGACAGAGCAGAACTTGGGCCTAGACAGAGACCGACTGCATTTCTATGCTTCTAATAGGGAGAAATCCTCAGCAGGAGGGGGCCTGGGTGTGGTCCACTCTGCTGTGGGGGAAGGACCATGTTGGGGCCGGCATCCTCACCAAAACTGATGTGTCGGCAGCAGCACCTATATAAAGCTTGAGTGCACAGAGAAAGATGCTAAACACCACTCGAGAATATGGACTGTGTCATGTATTAAAAACACAGAAATAATGAAGTACCAGTCAGGGTAGTTGTCACTTCGGTGGAGCCTGGCTGGCTTGGTAGATGCACTGTGGTCCAAGACTGACCTTCAGCATCCCAAACCCAATAAATTTTTGCCCTGTTTTATTTTTCTGCCAGCAGATCAGAGCTAGACTTCTTGGGGAGAAGACTCAAGAGTCCACATAGCAGATAGTTGAAGGCCAGTTGGGCAGTTAGTAAAGGACAGTATGTACCACAGCACTCCTGGTCTACAAATCATGTGGCCTTGCCTGCAGCCACCACTGTTTGCCATTGGAATATCACATGGGAAACAGAGGCATGGGAGTGTGCTGATGTGGACACTGACCTCCTGGGACTCAACTGCTGTCATGTCTGTCCCTGCGTGGGTGGTCACCAGTCCTGGTCAGAACAGACTGCCCAGAGATTCTGCCTTTCCTGCTTGGTAGGGTCGGGCTGCAGAGCTAGGGTCAGCCTTACTTTTGAAGTCTGTCTGTTTCCATCTTTCCCTTAACAGAAACCTGTCTGTGAGAATCTGAACTAATCCTTAATTGCTATGTTTTAAATTTTACCTACAAAACTCGTGATACAATGTAATTGCCATGGCAACAGCATCCACTCCTGAGAACCTTTCAGAAATGGTTGGGTGGTGAGGGCCCCACCCTCCGGGTGGCTCAGTATCATTGTGTCCTGTTGTGGATTGGTTGAGCTCAGCCCTGCTTGCCCTCTCTGTCACCAGTGCTCGTGTGTCCTTCCCCGTGTTGGGATGTAGCGCGGAGGCCCCCGCCCGACTCTGGCCAAGCTGCTGGACTGCCTAGCTCCACAACCTTGAGTACAATGAACCTGCAGCTATTCATTACCCAGTACGTGGCACAGTGTTATAGCAGCAAAAACAGACTAGCACTAGTGTTCCTCTTTTAAAACTAAGTTAAAGGGTATTTCCAGGAGAGCGTATTCTCCTGTGGTCTTTCTTGCTGTGGCCATCTGTGGGGTCTTTGTCACCATCTCACAGCATGTGTGGGTGCTGCTGGCCACACCTTCCCTGGGCATTGGCAGGGGAGCCCTCTCCTGCGCACTCTCAAGCTTGTCCCCGTCTGCCCCTCCCTTTCCTTCCTCGAGCTCTTGTGGATCTGGGAATCCTCTTCTTTTAACTGACTCTGACCATCCTGCTCCCCAAGGCACTGAATATGTACTTGGTTGTGGACCCCTTTTCTACCCACAAGAAATCTGGCTTATTGGCTTCCTTTCCAGGTCATTAGAAAAAGCTCCATGCTATACCCTATACCTCTATTTCATTTTTGTCTTTAATCGTATGGCAGGTTTATGTCTGACAAACCCATGTGATTTCAGGTACTTGGGAGGCTGAAAGCAGGAGGATCTCAAGTTGGAGGCCAACCTGGGCAACCTTGGCTTTAATTCCCGCTGAAACAAGAAAACTTTGTGTCTGATTTTTCTCATTACTAGAGTTGTTCCCAGGTGCATGTAAGCTCTGGACCAATGAACTGCATCTCAACTCTTTTCATTTATTTGTTTGTTTATGACAAGATTATACTACATTGCCTATACTGACTACAAATGTGTGATCCTTTTGCCTCAGCCACCCAAGCAGCTGGGATTGCAGGCACACGCCACACCGAGCATGGATCTGGCTTTTGAAGTCACCAGTGTATCGGAGAGGAAGACTTCAGAGTGAAACTGTAGCACTCCTGTAGCACTCCTGGTTCTCTTTTCAGTGCCTGCTGCTGCTGCTGCTGCTTCCTTCGGGACCTGAAATGGACCCCAAGGGAGCACATCTCAGTTACACTGAGCCCTCTGGGGCAGCCAGGGACATGGCTGTATCAGGGACATGGCTCTTTAAAGGGAAAAATGTGCTTTTTCTTGTTAAAGAAGGTCTTCCAGCCTCCCTGTGCTTCAGCGTGAGGGTTTACCTGGATTCCTGTGCATGTATTCACACACGTGAAATGCCACCGATTTTACTTGTTATTCCCTACCATGAGGATGGGCCTCTGCTAAGTCCCACAGTTGCCAGGTCCTAGCAAAGTCTCATGCCTCATGCATATGTAGAGAAACTTTAATAAATGGTGCAAATGCGGCAGCCCTGCATGTTCAGGAGCCCTGGGAGGCCCGGACACTCAAGGAAAGGAAGCTTCCTGCAGAGAAGAGGAAATAACGAGAGAGCAGAGCGTGATCCGGATCTGAGAGGTTTGCCGTGAGGGGAGAAAATGCCACCTCGTGTCCTGAATGTTTGCAGTCAGCCAGTCTGCTGCTTGCCCTTTCCACAGAGTTAAGTGGGATCTAATTGCTGAGGAAGTTGAGGACTCCCAGTGTGGGGGTCCTTGTTTCATTAGCATCACAGATTGGGTTCTTGGTGATTTGTTTACAGTTGAAGCCTTCAAATCCTCACTTTCTTAATCAAACTATCTGCTAATTCTTAACATTGAAATAAGAGAAACTAGCATATTAGTCCACTTGTCAGTAAAACCTTCGGGCACAGTGAGGTAAAGTGTTAATTCCAGAATGTCCCCAAAGTGTAGTGATTGTTATGTCGGTTTTTCATGGTTAATTAAAACAAACTAGCTTTATAATAACCAAAGATTCTGACCTAATAGCAGCGCAGGGTGCTTCTGTTCCTGTGCGTATTGCAAATCCATCATTTTCACGGCCTGCCAGCCATGCTTCCTTGAGGAGAGCCGCGCCTTGTCCTGTGCTCACTACCCAGCAGCTGCTTGAGCATCCCTGTCAGTCCTCAACAGCTTAGATGTTAGCCATGGCTGAGCGCTATTAGAATCCATCTTCTTTCTCATTGATTTCTTGTGCGAGATAAATGCTGTCTTTAACTCAGGGAGCAGGTAATTCCCAGCGATGGAAGCCACAGTAACAGCTAGAGCATAAACCAAGTCTTTAGTGTGTGGCCCCCAGAAAGTGTTCTCCTGTGTGTCTGTCATCCTGGGGCCGAATACTCTTTGACAACAGTGATACAGAGGGACTTCATGTGGGGAAAACCAGCAGGGACCACCTCCTGGCTTCCTGGCCAAGCCAATGTCTACAGTGTCACTGGTTTGGTGACTCTGCTGCATTCAGCCACAACTGACAGATTGCCACTGTCCTCAAAAGCTGCCCTCAGACTTTGTTCTTTTGGGACTCTGGGAACATTGCATTGTACTGGCATCCTAAAATCCATAGGTGACTGGAAGATCTCCTTGGGTAGAGTCTGCTGAAGCCAGTCTTCCTTTGAGGTCATGTCTATTTTGTGATACTCCAGCATCTTCAGCATGGAACTGTGTGAGTCCTGTTTCTAAGTAGCATATGGGGATCCTCCAGCCAGCATATATCCTGAACTGGAGAACTTCCTTTAGGTTCCTGTCAGGAATTGAGCCTAGTGTTGCATGCTGTTCGGGGAATGGAGATGCCGACTGATCTTACTAGTCAGCTGGCCATCACTTAGGCGCCTGTGTTCACATAAGGGAGAGCAGGCCGTGGGTTCCCCTTGTCCACGAGAGCCAGGTTCTGGGTATTAGGGCACACACAGGCTCATGGTGGGCAGAAGGCTGAAGGGAGAAGAGTGGGAACCCGGCCCCCAGGGAGTGTATAGCTAGAGATATCTGAACTGGTAGAGAGGGTTTTATTGTGTTACAACATTCTGTGTTAGGCATTTGCAGTCTTTTTCTGTCACCATGTGTCCACCTAGCACTGCATCCCACAGGTAGCCAGTGGCTGCTGCAACTGATGGGCTCCTCACAGCCGGTCCTTGCTGGCGGCTTGGCCTGACTGTGTCCTTGGAGGCTGGCCATAGGGCTTTTGCTGTCTATACTCAGGACATCTCTCTCCCCTCGCAGGTGTCAGAGGAAGCAGTGGAGGGTGGATTTGCCGGCTACCAGCGTGGTAATCACATTCCACAACGAAGCCAGGTCGGCCTTGCTGAGGACAGTGGTCAGGTGAGGCCTAGGGACACTGTCATGACCTGTTACCCTCAGGAACATCACCTGTCGGGGTACTGACATGAGTTATGTCCCAAGCAGTCAGTGCAGCCGTGGGTACTTCAGACAGGACACCAGACCCTTCAACAGCAGTGTCTACTGGCTCCTACAGCCAAAGATGGGCCTGGACAGACAGGATATGTTCTTACGTAAGAGAGGTCTCAGCAGGCTCCCACGCAGCCTTTATCTTCCTATCTTTCCTCAGTGTGCTGAAGAGAAGTCCACCCCATCTCATAAAGGAGATCATCTTGGTGGATGACTACAGCAATGACCGTGAGTACCGGGGGATGGACCCATGTCCCACAGAGCCCCTGAGGTGGCTGTCAGTAGTGAGTGTGTGGTCACGCAGGTCACAGGGAGGGGCACCTCTCCGGGGTGTAAGGAGAGGCCAGCCTGTAGAGGACCAAGAGGTGCCGTTTTCCAGCATGGAGCCCCATGCAGCCTGGGGTTCACCACGTTCTCCTTTTGTTTCGTAGCTGAGGATGGGGCCCTCTTGGGGAAAATTGAGAAGGTTCGGGTCCTGAGGAATGACCGCCGAGAAGGTAAGTCCTGTCTTGCGGCGCTGTCAAAATGGCTGCATTCTGACTTACCTGAGCCCCATAATATCTTGGCTGAGAAAGATGGATTAGTGGTCTAGTCTTTCTGTCTGTTCGCCTCTGCAGAGTAGCCAGGAACCCTGTCCCAACAGATATGGGAAGGACAATTAAAAGCTTAATTGAAGTTGTGCATACACTAGGGCAAGAGCGCACTTTACACTTTATTCCCCTACTTAGAAAGTGGGCTTCTCTCTTTCACAAGCGAGGAAATCTCCATAAGTCCCTTGGCCTGCTGTTTAGAGGAACAATAAAGACTTAGCCATGAGAAGCTTAATGAGTCCAGACTCCAAGCATCTGATCAAATAACAGGCTCAAATTTGACAGCCTGCTGAAGCTGAACCATCCAAACCGGGAGAGTACTGTAATTATGCGCCTGTGCAACTCTGCAAATGCCAACCCCAGAACTGCCATCGGTTATGTCTGAGCAGAGAGCACTCATGAGCCTGCTGTCAGGGTGCAGAGAAGCTCTCCAGGGAATGTGCTGGGCTGGCAGGTGTGTCTGGGGGTGTAGTCGTCATCCAGGGCCGCCTAGGGTACAGCTCAGTGGTAGTATACTGGCAGCTGCATGCTCAGCTCTTCTTCGGGCTAGTGGAATATTTCCGTTGCTGAAAACCCCACAGCTGGAGAGCCTGCCACTCTCACAGTGTGAGGATGGCCACTGGCCCCGGAGTGCAGCTGGATTCCTCCACCAGCACATTTTTTGTTTGGTTCCCTGTGTGGCCCCGCTGGAGTCAAGGAAGGAAGGTGTCCTTAGCAAAGGTCTGACAGTGCAGAGACTCAGCCCCTTGGCAGCGTGGTCCACACACTGCAGGCTTGAGCACAGATGTTGCGTGATGGCTAAACCTCACCCTTGAGGAGCACTGCTTGCTGGGTGCACGTCAGTCCCCCAGACCTACAACAAACCCGGAGCTCTGTAAGTTACTGCATTATGTTTGCCCCCTAAACAACCTACAAAATAAATTTTATGAATTTTAAGCCTCTGTTGTCACAGACACCTGGAAAGGGCAGAACATAGTACAGACTTTAAGAGAGGAGGAGGGGCGAGGTGAAAGGAAGGAAGAGCAGGAAAGAAGGAAGAAACTGTTAGAACTGATAAATCAGTTGCTAGCCTTTTTTTTTTTTTTTTTTTTTTTTATTTATTTAGTACAGGGTCTACAAAGTCTCACTACACAGATCAGACGCCTAGTGATCCTCCTGTTTTTCAGCCTCCCAAGCACTGAGATTATACACATGCACCACCATGCCTAGTCTCATTCGCTGTCTCAGGGTGTCCCAGGGGCAGGGCCAGCACTGCAGGCTGGGATCAGGGGTCGAATCCCCAGCCCCTGTGTCTGCCTAAGTGGGTGCTTTAATCTGCTGAGCTATTTGGCCGGCCTTACTTGCTAGTCTTAAAGAGTGTGCCCTTGACCTGTTTGGAAATCAGAAGTGCATCTAAGTATGAACTCTGGTGCTTTAACTCTGAGGGTTCACTGGGGTAAGAGCCAGGTCACTGTGCAGAGGGAGTAAGAACAGGGGTTGGATGAAGGGAACTTCAGCTATGTGAAGGGCTTTTTCAGGGCATAGTAGTTTTAAGATATTTGTCTTCTCAGCCACCCAATTAACTACTTTTATTTATTTATTTATTTATTTTTTGCTTTTTAAAATGTATTTATTTGCATTTAAAAGAAACCGTTCACAAAAATTAATGGGAAATTAACTAGTGGGAAAAAAGTCAACACTACCAAGACATTTTTTTTTCAACTGAACAAACCTCATAGATGCTGTCATCAATATCAATGAAAAAAGTGATCATTTCTGACTTTTCTAAATACATGGTAATATAATGCACAATATTTAATCATTTCTGTTCTTTCCTGAATATACAAAAATTAAAATACCAATTAAAAAACTAATATTTTTTCTTTAAACATTTCTTACAATTTCAATATTCTTATTTCACAATAGTGTAGTTTGAGGTTTTTTTGTCATTCACAAGTTAATGAACCCACCCAAAGGGAACTGATAGTCTGTAGGCTCACAGTGCAAATAAAAATTTCAAGAATGCAGCAACTGACATTACTAAGATACAAAATAGATAAAATTCTTAGAAGATTCATGCAGAAAGCTTTGCTAAGCAGATGGCCACAAAACTAGAACATCTGATAATTCTGCTGGCGATATCAATGGGACTCCCAGTGTTTCTTGAGTCACCTTGAACTCTCATCTTAGGCTTTGTATTTGGCTTTTCCAGTTTCACTAATGACACAAATGTGATTCAAGTCTCGGAAGTATTCATTATAGTCAAGGGCATACCCAACAACAAACTTGTTTGGAATTTCAAATCCAACAAAGTCTGGCCTATATCCAACACTTCGAGGGGTCCTTTTCACCAGCAAGCTTGCAACTTTGACCATCTTTGGATTATACTGCTTAACCAGTGAAAGCAATGTTTGCATTGTTTTGCCAGTGTCAATTATATCCTCAACAATCAAGACATTCTTTCCAGTTAAAGTTGAGAGATCATCTCCACCAATTACTTTTATGTCCCCTGTTGATTTGTCATTACAGTAGCTTTTGAGTCTGATAAAATCTACAGTCATAGGAATGGATTTATCACAATTTCTATTCAGTGCTTTAATGTAATCCAGCAGGTCAGCAAAGAATTTATAGCCCCCTTTGAGAACACAGAGAGCTACAATGTGATGGCCTCCCATCTCCTTCATCACATCTCGAGCAAGTCTTTCAGTCCTGTCCATAATTAGTCCATGAGGGATAAGCACCTTTTCCAAATCTTCAGCATAATGCTTCGGAATACAAAATAAATCTAGGTCATAGCCTGGTTCATCATCACTTATCACAACGCTGGGGCTGATAGCCGCCATAACGGAGCGGGCTGGCGAACGAGCTGTTGGCAATCTGACTCTACTTTTATTTTTAAACTCCTGATAGACTCTGCTTTGGTCACCGTGGGGCAGCCCTGACCCTGCCAGGCAGGTCTGTAGGGAGCTTGGTGCCCAGCAGGCAGCCTGTCCTGACCCAGGTTCTCCCTTCATCCTACAGGCCTGATGCGCTCCCGGGTCCGGGGTGCCGATGCCGCCCAGGCCAAGGTCCTGACCTTCTTGGACAGCCACTGTGAGTGTAATGAGCACTGGCTGGAGCCGCTGCTGGAGCGGGTTGCTGAGGTGAGGTGGGGGTGGGGCGGGAGGGGGAGGTGAATGGGAAGGACAGTGTGGGGAGGGGACAGGGCATGTGCTGGCTTAAGGATTCCTGGGCAGCAGACAGCAGGGAATGGCCCTGGGACTCAGAGGGTTTCATGGGCCTCGGGGATCCATCAGCATGAGAAATGGTCACTTGACAGGTGAAGATGCTCAGCAGAGACGGGTGAGGACCTGCTGGCTAAGGAGTCTTCCCCACCCCCACCCCGTCCTTGTAGCTGACATCGGCTCTGGGCGTGTGGGAGGCATGTGACTGAGCATACCTGACATGTGCGAGTGCACTCCATGCTGGGGACATGCCACAAAACCCTCTGCTCTCAGTGAGGACTGGGCTGGCTCATCACTCGAGGCTCATGGAGAGAAGCAGGCAGTGGTCACTACTCAGTGCCTAGGCAGGGCCATTAGGGTGACCATAGCCACACTTTGTGCACCTTTGCCCACTGGAACCATCATCATAAATACTGGTGTGGCTCTGTGTTACTTCTTTGCCTTCTGCTTGTTTTATTGACTTCCATCGTGCTATGAAAGTGCTTCCTCGGGGGCAATAATGCAAACCTGTGTAGGGAAGTAGAAAATGAATAAGCCCTTCTGCTCTCAGCATCCCGGTGAAACTGACAGGCAGCACATCATGAAATACTAAATAACCAAGTGCGGCCCAGAATTATGAAGGTCCCATTTAATGGCTCTTGACTGGGTTCAAACAGCACGTTAGACATCTGTTTTGTGTTGCCTTTAGTGCAGGTGTTACGCCTCTTGGCAGGTGAGAGATGGCTTTAGGTTTTTGATAATGTAGGTGGCTGATGGTAGGATAGGTCCCATCTGATCCCTAACTGAATCCATCTCTTACACACACCCCATGTATCGGCACCATAGAACCCCCATGGATTCCCCCCACCAGGTCTGCAAGTACTCCCACTGCCACTGTCTCTGGAAAACAGCGCCATATCCAGGTGGCCTCATGTCAGCATGCACACAGCCAGTGGCCTGTGTGGAATACAGAGCCATCTCACACCCTCCTCTGTGACGAGGAGGTGCTGAGGGGATTGACTCTCATTAATTAGGTTATCAAAAGAAATGCACAGTATATATATTCCTTGACTCCCACACTGAGGACCAGACTGAGCGAGATAAGTCCGTTCTCTGTCCTCAGTGCCTCTCAGATTATTTTCCTTGTAAGTCTGCCGATGGTGGTTAGAAATTTGAAGTATTCTTTCAGGTTGTCCCTCTTTCACTTACTGTGTTGTGAGATTGTTTTTCCCAGTCTTCTGCTGATGAGGACTGCTAATGTGGCCCAGGGGAAGTACTCAGCCTGCACTGACCCTGTGCTGAGGGCCGGCCATCGCAGCTGTGGAACACAGAGGCCTAGCAGGGAGAGGCCTCTGTGTGCAGCCTATACCCCTGGCAGCGTCCTGAGGTGGCCCAGGTGGAGAGGATTTGGTGGAGCCACCTGAGACCAAGCGTAGGGCTAGGGTCCTCTGGTCACCTTGGCTTCCCTTCTGCTGTAATAATGTTGACACTCTGCACGTCTTTCCCGCACCCCATGTGCATCTAGAGACGCACATTGTGATTCTGTGGCATAGGCAGGTTAGCAGTGGATCTGCTCCCAGGCTCTGCTGCTGCTGCCCTTGAGTGATAATAACTGATGTTGATGCAGCTGGACTTAGATTCCATGCGACGACAGCAACCCTGTGGTTGACATTTTGGAAGCAACCCAGACCCACTGAGCAGTCCTTGGCTTTAGTGGGGTGAACAGATGGCAGAAGTGTCCTGGGCCCAGCTGTCCCCTCAGGTAGCTGCCCCTTCTGTGCACCTGGGTGGGGAGGGAGGCTGTCAGCCTGTGCCATGATTGCTTGGCGTGGAGGACTAGGGAGAGGCTGTTGGCTGTGCTAGAATCTGACAGCTGCTCTCGCCCTCCGCCCTGCTCAGGACAGGACTCGGGTAGTGTCGCCCATCATCGATGTCATCAACATGGACAACTTTCAGTATGTGGGGGCCTCGGCTGACCTGAAGGGCGGTAAGTGTCTCCACAGTTGGAAATGACAGTGACTGTAGCATTTACCCCACACCATCTTCCCCAAGATGTAGCTGCTGCCTTCTGTCTCCTGGGCCTATGGCTACCTCTTGGCACTTCATGGCTCAGATGCTCTATTCTCACTGGTCAGTGATGGTGAGACCTTCTGCTGATGCCCTAAGCCAGGGACTCTAGAGGTCCTTCCTGACCAGCAGGATAAGAGGAGCTCCACAGACCTAAAGTTTTGTGCAGGAAAGGGACTGGGCCTGTTTGTGCTTGTTCTGCTCAGCCTTTCCTCAGTACCCTGTCTCTCACTGGTCGGCCAAGTGGAGACCCAGCTTCTTACCACCCATTGGGTGCTAGTTCTGACTTCTTGCCCTGGTCTCACTGATGAACACTCTCGCAGCCGCTCACCTCTGCCTCTGCCCAGAGGCCTTTGTTTGAGTCACCTGCTGCTTTCCTATGATCTCCACAGCCTCTACCCTCTCCCTCACACCCGCCGCCCATGGAGCCTTGAGAGCAATTCATCTGAAACTCTCTGCCCTCTTACTATCAAGGACCCCAGAGGTTTTATGTGGCAAATCAGCATTTACTGTATTAAAGCCAAGGGATTTTTAAAACTTGAGATAAAGCAGGTACACCATCCTGCAGCCCTCATCTAATTCACTCGTCACTTTTGAGCAGTAGGGTTGAAGGAAGCAGGTAGGTCCTGTGTAGATCAGAAAGATCTGAGGTCAGGAGGGGTCCCAGACCACGCCTAGGAGGAGCTGTGTTCTGTGATGGTACCTAAGGGCCCAGTCATGGTACATGTGGTCCCTACTTGTCCTGGGGTTTCCGTGCCCCAGAGAGCCCTGCCAAAGCCCAGTGACTAAACCCTTTTACTCTAGAACTCTGCTGAGGTCCAAGAAATCAGAGGGCTGCCCTGATTGAAGGAGAACTTGCGCATTTGTGGCCCCAGGGCCATTCCAGACACAGGCCCTTTAAATCTGAGATTGATACTTGCGTGCAGCTTGTCTTTCTTAAATGAAGTGAAGTCTGTCTCACTGTCTAACATGTCGACTGGTTGAAGAAAGATGGACATTTACAGGCAGATACACAGAGGATCAGCTGCTAGTCTGATGTCGGAAAGAAGACAGAACTGTGAGAACCTGGCTGCCCCTCGAGGCTAGGGTGCTGGACAGTGAGTGCTCAGCTGCACCCCACCCCCACAGGCCCCGTTGCTGTGGGTGGGCTGCGTGCCCTCAGCATCCTCGTCTTGAGTAGTGGTAATCATGATGGCCACATAGGTCCTGACAGGACGAGAGTGACGGTGTGTCCGCCTTTGCTGGGATGGGGTGTGACTATCCCAGCACCCTGCTCCCTATCAGAGGGTGGGCTAGTTTTGTGGCTGTGCACAAACTGAGAAGTGCAAACTTTGGGACTGTTTCCTAACAAGTGGCAGGAAAATCGAGTGCACTGTCTTTGAAGAGAATAGGACCTTGGTCTTAAGAAAGTGGTAGTGTCAGAGCGTGTTGCTCCCTGAAGGTCTGGAAGAGCTGCCATCCCTCCAGTTGATCAGAGCAGGTACGGCAGCGGGCAGTCCCCGTGGGGGCAGCTTTCTACTAGGCCGGAACCAGGCTGAGGTCAGGCCAATAGCGATTTATGAAGGAGGACATCCTAATAGAATTTTTAATATGTTAAAGGTTATCACTACAGCACGTTAATAAAACCCTGAATCCAGATGAGAAATCCAAGCTTGAGTATTCAGGAATCCTGTTAACAGAAAGCTTAATTAAGCACAGAGACCTTCAGAGGCCCAGAGTGAAAGACAGGGACTTCTGGGGACCCAGGGTCTGGCGGTCAGATCTGAGGGTCACCACTCAAGTGCTGTGGTGCTTGTGTGCCAAGGGCAGAGCTTGAGTGCAGAGAGCCATGAGGGTGGTGCACTGGTCTCTTGGGTGTAAGAGTGGAACCTGGCCAGCCGTGGCCTAGGGCCCTGCAAGTGTCCGAGGCCAAGTACGAGGCCCAGGGGCTTCCTCTGCTGGTAGTCGGTGGACTCTAGGAATGAAATGGAGCAAGGGCTGTATTTACCAGAAACTGAAGCTTACTGGACCAGTTTTATAACTTTATGATTAAATTTCATCTGAAAGTCTCCACATTCCCATCATTCCTGCTTTAAAGTAGTTTCAGTGGCAATCCAAAGGAACCAAAAACAAGTTTGCAGGCCCAGGGCACTGACCAGATGTCTCCTTCTCTCGTGTTCCTGTCGTGTCCCGTGGACAGCATTGGGGACACCAGCCCATGGACAGTCTCATGGGTTGCTCATTTCTCACCTCTTACAGCTCTTGGATATACATAGACCCCAGTCCCTTTACATTTCACATTTGCTCTTACACTTTTTTTTCTTTTTCCCTTTAATTTCTGTTGACAGTGTGGACTGGAACCCAGGTCCTCGCACAAGCTAGCAAGTGGTCCCCCATGCTGCATCCCAGCGTCTTGCATTTCAGTGTTACAAAAGCCCAGTCTACATTTCCTTTTGGGGAGCATCAGGAAGATGGCCCTTCTCACCCATCCTCCTTCCTGGCTCCATCCCCCAAGTCCCTTTCTTCCAACCCTCTTTATATTGTGTCTTCATTTTCATCTTTTGTGTGTGTGTGTGTGTGTGTGTGTGTGTGTGTGTGTGTGAGCCCCTTCAAACACCATGTTTGAAGCTGTGAGAGACAGGGAGCCAAAAACAGAAACTCAGTCCCTCATCAGTGTGTGGATCTTTTCTCATGACAGGGTTTGACTGGAACCTGGTATTCAAATGGGATTACATGACCCCAGAGCAGAGGCGGTCACGGCAAGGGAATCCGGTGGCCCCCATTAAGTAAGTGTCAGCTGCAGGTGAGCATAGGCCTTTGGGCCTGCATAGCTGTGGTCTGTGCCTGCTCTCTTTCCCTCCCTCACCAAGCTCTAGGCTGGTGCTGCCACCAGATGGTCAACCCCTTGAGTCACTTTCAGAAACTCAACAGGTCATGAGGCATACCTGTCAGTGCTGTGTATCACCTCATGGTTATGCTCCCAGACATCCCAGCAACTGCGGGTGGAGGTGGGCTAGATGGCTTTTGTGTTTGTTTTTGGTGATTCTTACAACTACCCTATAAGGAAAGTGAGGTACTGAAGGCTGAGTTCCTTGCCAAAGACAGCTGCCCCATGGGTGGTCCCAGCCTTGCAGTAGGTGTAGGCCAGCCCTGGCACGTTGGACACATCCAGGCAGGGACTGGGGAGGCTTGGAGGCAGCGGAGTGAAATGGAGGCACTTGAAAATGTTTGGAATGTCCTCTTACAGTCTGTAAACTCAGGTTTGGTCATGGCAGGAGAGAGCTGTCCGTGTGGCCTTGACCTACGCTCTGCTCTTTGCCTCTTCAGAACCCCCATGATTGCTGGTGGGCTCTTCGTGATGGACAAGCTGTACTTTGAAGAGCTGGGGAAGTACGACATGATGATGGATGTGTGGGGAGGAGAGAACCTAGGTATGTACAGCCTCACACCGCAGTCCTGCTTTCTTTGGTGGTGTGTGGGGAAGGTGTGTGCCAACTCTTTGGCAAGCATTTAAGAAGCTATGGCATAGCCAGACTTGATGGTACATGCTTATATCCCAGCACTCCTGGACATGGCGGCAGAATGACAGGTTTGATCCCAGCCTGGACAACTTACAGTGAGAATCTCTCAAAATTAAAAAGGGTTGGCTGTACCTTTAGTACAAAGGCCCTGGCTTAACCCTGAACCACCAAAAGAATCGTGCCATCATTTAGGGCAGAACCGGCTCCTGTACCAATGCACCCAATACCCTCTTTCTTCTAAAGGTGACTTAGGTTGGCATTAAATCAAAGCTGGAGGTCAGGGCCCAAGCAGCCCTCTAGCAGAAACATGGGCTCTGTCCTGTCAGTAGGGCTATGGGTTTAGAACACGTACTTCAAAAACTGGCAGAAACAGTTGGGCATAAGGGCTCCGACGAGCTGTGTGGCATGGAGACTAGGCTGTGGGGCTCACATGTTTGGCCTGATGGTTATCAGGAGGCTGCCCCAGGTTGGCCCTGGCCATCCATCTCTTGATGACTTCTGTGAATGATTCTATATTGGCTTCATTTTCTGTTTTAAATAACCAGTGATAGTCGTTTTCACACAGGTTTAGGAGCAGTAAGGTTTTACAGGCTGTGGTCTGTTCATAGGCACCTCATGGCTCCAGCATGAAAGATTAAGACTCATGGACTGGTATTGTTTGTGGTGTCTCACCCCTACCCTTGTTGGCTGCACTTGAGGCCTTTACTTTCCAGGGCCTGGAGCTCAGAGCCAGTTCTCCTTGGCTCCTGAATGTTGTTTGGTTTCTTTTGTCATTGAGTGGGTGTGCCAGGGGAGGAAAGAGGGCAAGAAAAGGGAGAGAAATGACTCTTGTTGCTTTTACTCCTAACAGAGACTTTGAAAGTTTCTGTTAGTTTGAAAGCCTAGCCTGGCCTGTCACTTCCCCGTTGTGTTGGGTGTAGCAGTCAGTGAGGACATGTCTCTGGATCCCTGTGCCCGCGTTTGATGATGGAAGCTGCTTTTGCTCAGTGTGCACAGCAGCGAGGGGGCATGAGTCCCCCTCCTGTGGGGAGGGGCTCTAAAGACACACTGCCCTCACGGAGGGCTTGGGCCAGAGCCTTTGGGCCTGAGAGTCTTGCTGGAGAACTGAATGCTGGCGGGAGAAGGGTCATGGATCACATGTCAGATGGCCTGTATGTCTCGGTGCAGAGAGTCATTTCACACACCCAAGGTCATTGCACCCAGAGGCCAGAGGTGGACAGAGCTCGCTCGGATGGCCTGGGTGGCTGTGTTTTTGTTTGTGCATCCGTGTGATCGTGGAGGACCTGCAGAGATATCCCCTCCCGGGCTGCTTCTCCCAGGGCTCATGGCAGAGGCTGAGTAGCGCAGGGTTTAAGCAGAAAGTCTAGGCTGTCAGCCTTGCTTTCTCCTGAGCAGAGCTGCTGCTGCTTCCTGTGTATGTTGAGAATATTCACCTGTGGCTCTCTGGGGTTGTGCTGGAGAAGGAGAAATGGGAAACCCGAGAAAGATCCAGACCACTCCCTGATGCTGTGAGCTGGAATGAGGGGAGCATCCTGCTTCCCTGATCAGTAATGCATCTTCCTATGCCTTTGAGAATCGGCAAAGGGGACGAATGTCCTGGCCTTCCACCCTGAAGCAGTGGAGGGGCTTGTTGGGTGCTGTGGCTTCCAGTGCCACCAGCTCTTCGTGTGTCTGCAGAGGCAAAGTGTGCAGAGGCCTCAAGCTGTGTGCAGGTCCAGGGAAGGGCAACTGCCTAAGTTAAAAGGCAGGGGCCATCCAGAGCCATGTCCTCAAGGGTGGAACTTGAGTGAGATCAGAGTTGAAGTAGCTGCAGCATGCTGAGTGCAGATATGCCCTCCAGCCTCCCAGTGCCCCCACTGGCTCAGCTCTCCCCACACAAGGGCCCAAGTTTGCAGCTGCCAACAGGGACACGTATGCTGCCATTGTAATTCCTGAAAGGCAGAGGACATTTGACTCAATTAGTTGAACACTGTAAATAAAGTACAAAACATTTTACTGTGTTTGGTTGGATGGCATCAACCATAAGCTCTACGCCCCAGTGAGGCGACCACCCAGGTTACTGTTCTTTGGACTTGAGCTTGCCCCTCTGGCCTTGGTTTCCCAGCCATGGTAGAATCAATGGCTGTTGTGAGTGGTGTACAGACCCCTGCCACGCAATCCGGGCACTTCTCCAGGACCTGGCTGCCCATCCAGAGGATTTCACTGTGGCTGCCTGCCTGACATTCACATCCCTTCACTGTCACCTCCCTGGCACTGTCTGCGCTGAGGCGCATGTCAGCCATGGATGTCCTGGGATGCCCGTGGTCCAGCACCCGGTGCGCTGAAGCCAGATCCCAAGTGTGCTCCCTGCTTCATACTTCCTTGGTTATGCTGCAGTCTCCAAGCCACGTTCTGGAGGAAGCAGCTTTTCTCTGGCTCCTGCAGCAGTCGGGGCGGGGTGACTGCATCATGGGGACTGTTGTAGGGAAGCCCACCAGCCCCACAGGTCACCCAGTCTCATCCCCATCCAGAGATCTCTTTCCGCGTGTGGCAGTGCGGTGGCAGTCTGGAGATCATCCCGTGTAGCCGTGTGGGACATGTGTTCCGGAAGCAGCACCCCTACACCTTCCCAGGTGGCAGCGGCACTGTCTTTGCCCGGTAAGTACGGAGAGGCTACAGGGCCACAGTCCTGCCAGCTGCTCCAGGAACGGGTGTTACCCTGAGCTGCATGGCAACAGGCATCCAGTGACAGGTGTGGTACCATCAGCCATGGGAAGCAGCAGGTGGCTGGCACATACAGAAGGCAGAATGCTGGGGAAGGAAGTTGCCTGTGCACCCTCCATGGTGTTTTGCAAAAACAGTGCCAATGGGAGGGTGGGAAGGGGTGGCTTGCTGGCCAGAGCAGCTGGGATTGGAGGGGTAGCCTGGGGTAGGAGGAGTGGCCCAGGGGCAGCACCAGGGCATCTGGGGTGGACTAGTCTAGCTCCATATTGCAGTTATAGTTGTGAAAACCTAAAGATGTATGAATGTGCCCTCCCAGAAGGTGATATGGGCAAGTGTCTTGAAGCAAACAGCTTACTGTGCATTACCATTCAAGGTACAGTTAAGCCTCTTGTCTGTTGTGTGCTCCTATAACAGCACCATGGACTAAGTACTTCATGGTAGACAGAACTTACCAGTGGATGCTCATCACGTGGTAGAAGGGCAGTAGGGCACCCTGGAGGAGCCCTCGTTCCACCTGCAAAGGGGAGCCCAGCCCTGGTAGCCTGATCATGTCTTACACTGTTGTAGTGACAAATTTCAAGAGACATTTAGAAGGGGCATTCAAACCACAGGATATACTAGGACATCATGGCATGTAGATGTGATTCGTAATTGATCAAAGATATATTTTAGGAAACACAATAATGCCAGATGAAGAATTTTTGAAAAAAAAAAAAAAAAAAAAAAAACAAACCAGCAAATCACCATTCTGTCCGACCACATTTTCTCTCAAATGCTAGAGATAAAAGTGTGTGAGTTAGATCTTAGGGTCCTCTTTTAATGTACCTTTTCATGAGAGTAGACAGCAGAATACACATCTAAATAAGATCACTTCAAATACTGTCCTAATCAGTGCTATGAAGAAGGTAAAATGTGACAGAGCATGCCTGAGACAGGCAGAAGGTAAAAACATGACAGTGTGTGGAGTACCTTTGGGAAAGTGATGGGAGAGGGTACCCTCAGACCTGGGGACTGGCATCCTGAAGAAGGACAGGCTGCTGAGAAGGAACATGTGGGCACGGGTGAGCGCTCTCAAGTCAGAGGGCAGCCAGAGCCTACAGGAGGAGAGGACAGTGCATGGAGCCAGGAAGGCTGGGCAGGCCAGGCCATGCACCCTGGAGAGAATACCACTACCTTTGTAGCTCTTGGGTGCCAGGGAAAGCCACTGGCCTTGTAAGCACGAACCTGACCTCTGTCTTAGCTTCGGCAAGTTCCTTCTAAGGGCCAGAGAGTGGCAGAGAGGCGATGTCCCCACTACCGCCCCAGTCACTCTGAGTACCTGAGCAAGTGTGCACCTATCCTGTACTCTCTCTGAGGCAGTCCAGGAGTTATGGTGATGTCCCACTGCTGTGATGACATGGCACCCACTGAAGACGGAAGCCTGGGGTGTTACTAATATGCACATGCTAAATAGAGACTGAATTTTTAATACACAGAGCCTGTTTCTGGGGCAACTTGAATAGAAGCCAACACAGCAGACAGTGCTTCTGATCACTTATCTTCCTCAAAACATGTCTTTTCATGAGTATTGTCTGTGCTTCATCTTTGCTCTGTTTAAACAGAAATACAATCTTATACAATGAGCTGTATAAAATCAAACACTGATGTTCCCCGGGGGAACATGGAATTGTTCCCAGAAACCTCTAGTATAGGCATACCAGATACCTCAAGTCAAAGCCACTGATACTGCCCAGCGAACAATGAGGTTTGGAAAACGGTGTGTTAAAGCCCTCGAGATGTCAACTTTCCACACTATTGGCAGAAGCACTCTTGGGCTGGGCATGGTGGCATATGCCTGTAATCCTAGCTATTTAGGAGGCTGAGCCAGGAGGATTTATAAGTTCAAGCCATCCTGGACCATGTAGTAGGACCCTGTTTCATGATGTTTAAGTTACTGCCTGGGCCACCCTCAGCAAGGCTGCCTTCTCTTAGCAGACTTGAAGAGGTGGACTTTTGTGTGGCTGAGGTCCTTTCTGGCTTCCCTTAATTTCCTGTAATGTGTGACATTGGATGCATGAGTACATCACTCTGTAAGTGCTTAAGATCCAGGAAGGTGTGGACAAAACTGGGCCCCTCTCTCTGCATGCCTCTGGATCCCTGGGGTGTGGTTGGTACCAGTGAGTATCCCAGTGGATGAATGAAAGAAAGGATCCAGAGTCACCCAGGGTACAAAATACTTGACATCCACAGCTTAAAGGAAGAAAAGTTTATGTTGTCTTACATTTTAAGAAATCTCAGCTCTTGCATAATTGGCAGTATGACAGAAGGGCCTGAGTGGAAGAAAGACTGCTCACAAAGAGGACAGGGAGGAGAAAACCTTTCCAGGTCATACCCCTTGTGACCTGCCGCTTCCTACCAGCAGCCTTCACCTCCTAGCAGCACACTCAGCCACAGAAGTTGCCAGGAGATGAACTCACCGATGCACACAGTGCCCTGTGATCAAGGCAGAAGCCCTGCTCTGCTCACTTCAGGCTTTGAGGGATGTTCTCAGTCTGAACAGTAACACGCCTCAAGGCACATGTGCGACTCCACGGTATCTCCCTGTTAGCAGACATGAAGACTTACATGATGTAAACACTGTGATTGGAATTTATAAATTCTTTAAGCTGTGAAGGCTGAAAGGAGCCAGGAGACCTTGAATCAGATTCTTCTGTGTCCTGGTGAGGATTTGGGTGTCAGCGGGCTAGAGTCCTGGCCTGGTTCTGAGCCACTTGGCCAGGGTTTGGGCCAAGTTAAGCTGGGAATCATCTAGCAAGACTACAAGTCCCACTGTGAGTAGTTGGCAGCTGTCTGAGGAATGGCACCTGGGACCTGTGTTCTCCTGCACTGAAGAACTCATTGTTCTGCAAGAGAAAGCAAAAACCCTGCATCTTATTACAAAGAAGATTGCGCCCTGCTCTCATACGTGCTGGTTCTGGCTCCCCATTGGCCTCTGTCCTGCTCTCTCCTCCCTCCACATATTCTCTTTGAGCCATCCTCGCCCACCAACAAGACCCATGTACCGTGGATTGCCACTGTGCACAGTTCTTTCATCTCATCCTGTCCCTGGATTGGGCCTTGCAGTTTCTAGTTATTTTTTTACCATTATAAATAATGCTGAAGTGGGCCAGTTTTCACGTATGCATGTCATTGCTGGTTATTTCCCAAAGGTAAATTGCCAGGAGTAGGACGCTGATCAGCAGTGGGCAGCCCCAGCATTGCTTTGCCTCTTAGTGGTGCTCTTTGCTGCAGCCCAAGTCCCCTTGGTGCAGAGCACATGGGATAGGCATGTCATTCTCCATTCAAGAGGCCACACCTGCAAATTGTTCTCATAATCATAGCTCAGGAACTTGAAGGACTTAGCATTTACGAAATCTTTCTGGTAGAGAAAAGGAATGATTTTAAAGGTGGCATTGCCTCTGAGCTATATTTGCTGTGAAAGAACAGGATACAAATCTCCAGTGCCCAGTGAGGGCTGCTGTGTCCTGGTTGGAGTCACGGCCTAGGGAGCCCCTCCTCTCAGCAGGTCTGCAGGGAAGGAAGGGGCTCCAGAGTCAAGCTGACCTGTGGTGCTGAGGCCCAAATCACCGGGCTGTGGACACAGCTGCCTCCGGGCCGTGCTCTCTGCCCCGCACCCATGAGCACACAGCACATCACTGCATAAGGACCACTGTCCCTCTCGGGGGCTGGCCCAACGCTTCATAGTTCCCCCGCACTGTAATTCTAGCTCACCTTTTGGTGTCTGATCTTGTGACATATTGGAACAGCTCTGGAGGCCCTAGACCCGCTGGATGGCCACCTGTCTCCCCGGGCTGCTCTGCTGCAGGAAAGCACAGTTAGAAGGGTGCTTCTGAAGGAGAGAATCACACCTTAGGAGGTTTTGTTCTGTTTCTAGCAATACTCGCCGGGCAGCAGAGGTCTGGATGGATGAATATAAGAACTTCTATTATGCAGCAGTGCCTTCCGCCAGAAATGTTCCATATGGGAAGTAAGTGTATTCAGCCTTCTCATGTTGCCTGGAAAGCCCGGGAGGAGGGGTGCTCCCAGGAGACAACAGGACCTTTTGCTTAGGGCTGGGTGTGGGTGGCAGGGTGGCGTTCAGCAAGGCCTGCATAGATTGAGCCACACGCCGTGCCGAGCCTGCTGCTATGGCAGATGTTCACAGTGGATGTGTTCCCTCTTCCCAGCATTCAGAGCAGATTGGAGCTCAGGAAGCGGCTTGGCTGCCGGCCCTTCCAGTGGTACCTGGAGAACGTCTACCCAGAGTTGCGGTGAGTCCCAGGAACTGCAGCTTTGTCTGGAGGGCTCGCAGTCCTCACCACGGCTACCATGGAGAGTGGGTCTTGACCCCACTTCTGTCCCCAAGACTCTTTAAGGACAGGTCCCTTGCTCCAGTGGTCCCTGATCTCACTTCCCTCCTGGCTGCTTCCGCTCACCTGTGACTGTGAAGAGGCAGAGGGCCTCAATGGCTGAGAGAGATGGAGGAGGAAGTAGGTGCAGGGTGTCGCCGCCAGGGGCCTTCCTCCTGCAGGCCATTTTTGCCATGTGATGCACTGGGGCCCTGTCCCACTGCACCGGGGTCCGCGCAGAAGTGTCTTCTGAACCTCATTTGTCCACCTTGCCTTCCAGCCAAGCTGTTTTAGGCCCTGTGGCCTGAGGGGCGCTGAGAACACTGCAGGAGACCAGGGCTCGCTCAGCACCATCCTATCAAGGGACTGTCACACAGGTTGCACCTCTGGGCTATTATATCTAGATGTCCCAGAGCATTTTACAGCAGCCTGCTCATCTGTGCACAGAGACTGGGAATGTGAGCATAGCCACCACTGTCCTTCTGCTGACGGCTCCTTTAGAGCCTCGTGGGGGTGCACGTGCGAGTCAGTGACGAGGCTTCCCTGTGTCTGCTGGCCATGGCATGGCTCTTCAGTGCTGTCTCCTCCACTTTTAAGGTGGTAAAAGAGACAGCAGGCAGCTTGATCCCCTCCATCAAGGACAGCATCCCTGGGGTTAGGTGCAGTGATGGCCATCAGGGTAGACCCAGTTATCATCTGTCCTGCAGCGGAGGGGCCTCAGGGAGTGTTTTCAGTCCCACAGTGGCAAAAGCCTTTTTTGCTGCCACACTTGCCTGTGGCTTGGCAGGTAGAAGTATCAGGCCAAATGATGATGCATCTTTTCACCGAGGTCACCCACCATTTGGGGTGGCACTGGCCCTGAGCCCTCTCACAACCACTCCCTGGGCCCCTGGCCCTGCTCTTCACATCCTCCTTGGACCCTAGCCCTGCTGGCAGATGAGGGAGGCACCAGCGCGTGTGTCTGTGACAGTTGCCACCATTTGGCAAGCGTTCCGTGTAAACAGGCTTAGGGTGAGGGCTTCCCCTGAGGTGTTTACCTGCCAGCCTGGTCAGTGGGTTTCAGATGGGAGAGCACACTGAGGTTTAGAGTGATCCTTACCTAAGCAGCTGCACAGCCCTCACTGTGCTAGAGCCTGTGGCTCTGTGTGTCTTGGGCCACCTGCAGGTCCACTCAGGCAAAGCCCAAGGAACACATGCCCTTGCACTGGGTGGAGGGCCTGTGTGGCACCATGTTGACTGGTATGCTAAGTGTCCAGCCAGCACTCATGTCAGGAGCCATTCCTTTCCAGAGAACCTTCCCTGGCACAGAAACCATAAGAGAATTCTTACTCATATCTTAAAGTGTTAGAAGCACAGAGGCCAAAGCCCTTCCGTACCAGGATGTGGGGCCTAGTGGCCCATTTTCTCTTGTTCCCACTACCACGATGAGCTCCAGGATTTAACCAGTGGTCTCAACTGCCTTTCAGGGTTCCTGACCACCAAGACATTGCTTTTGGGGCCTTGCAGCAAGGGACCAACTGCCTTGATACACTGGGACACTTTGCTGATGGTGTTGTTGGGATTTACGAGTGTCACAATGCTGGAGGAAACCAGGTAGGTGTATGTGGTTGGGTGTGCAGCTGCAGGCCTAGAGGCGCAGGGCAGGTCCTAGGGACACAGCTGTGGCTGTTGCCTTCTTCCTGCAAAAAGGGTCTGATCCCTGCTAGTCACCACCTCTGTGGAGCCTCAGGATCAGCTGGGACTCTGTGGACCTGCATTGATTCAGTGACCCCGTCCTTAGCCTCAGGCTGGGCTCTGTGCAGTGGCCAGGGGCAGTCTGTATAGGCTGGTGATCTCCGTCCCTTTCTCTATGCTGACTTTGACCTCTGTGCTGTGTGCTCGTGCCTGCAAAACACCCATTCTGCATTCGCAGCCAGGTTTGTACTTGAATGCTGTGTAGACACCTGTGTCCCAGTATAGGAGGTGCTGGGCCCTAGACACTGTGGCTGCTGCTGTAGCTGTTGTCCCATTAGATGATGATAGCTTAAGGGGTAAGAGCCATTAATTGTCTCAGTTTTACACATGCCGCTCCCGTCGTTGCAGAGGGAAATGTGAACCCTTCGGGGGCCCAGTGTGGCCTGGTGTTTCAGAGGCCGGGAACACAGGCTCCTTTGCCCAGAAAGCAGTGCAGAGCGCTCTGACCCCGTCTGAAACTTTGCCCGACTCCTTGGGTCTGCCTCAATAGAAAAGGCAGCTAACCTGAACATAAATCCAGCTGTGTTGATCTCAGACCCTGCTCTCAATAGAAATGACTTTGTGCGACTGGTTGATGCAGACCCTCCCAGTGCATGGGAGTCATGATCCCCAGGTGCTCCTGCTGCCTCCCCCACATTTTGGAGCCATTTTCAGGGGCTGTGGGCGGTGGCCTGGGCACACTGAGTGACACAAGGGGTGGGTCTGCAGGGCTCAGCTGTACCCATCCTGGCCCCAGTGCAGGTGTCAGGCCCTCTGCTGCTTCCCAGCACACGTGCACCATCACCAGGCCGTCTCACCTGGCTTCTCAGGTGCCCGGCCTAAGGATGTGCCCAGGGGACAGGCTCCGGGCTCTGGCTGTGGCTCAGTTCACATTTCCCCTGTGTGGCCTGTGGCATGTGAGTCCCCATCTGTATTCTCTTCTCAGGAGTGTCTTGGAGGAATAAGATGCTGTGCCCCTTGGAATCCCTATGCGTGGGCACTGTGGTCTTTGCTGCTGCTCCTAGGGGCCTGGAGGCCACCACAGTCTCACAGGATTGGTGGTGACAGCAGGTCCCAGCAAAGCGTGTGGTTCTTGTTCTGATATAAGTTTGCCTGGCTCTGTACACTCTATGGGAAGCCTCAGTTTATTTGGGCCTCAGCGTTGGCATGCGGGAAGCACTAAGCACAGGGACAGGTATGTTAGCCGTTGTCAGCCTGTGCTGCCAGGTTCAGACTCTTCCTTGTTCCTGTTGGCTTTGCCTCTTCCTTGGTGCTGAGTTCCATGATGGCATTGGCAGAGCACGACCATCAGAGGTCAGGCCTCCTGTCAGGAGCTCTGTGGGGTGAGGCAGGCCTACCCTGCAGAGTACAGAGGGGAGAGTCTGGGCCAGTGTCCCAGCCCGTCTGCCCGAGCTCTGCAGTGGACTTACGCCTGTGTGGGCCACACCTTTTGCCCTAGCTGCTCACCCAGGAAGAGTCCTGTAGTGGCTGCAGGTCAGCAGCAGGCAGAGGTGTTGCTTGCACTTCATCGCCCGTGACCATCCCTTGCCCGCCCGCTCTCAGGCATGGCTCTGGCTCCAGGACTCTAGTTCTCATTGCCCCCTCAGAGGCAAGGGTGCACTGGCTCGGACAACGAACCACTATTACCCTGTCCACAGGCACAGGAGGCCACTGGTGACATGTTGCTGTCAGGCAGCTTTTTGTGGACAGACTATGGGAGGCCACCAGAGCAGCTGACCCCAGATGTGGGTTCTGGAGCACGAGCAGTGGCCACTGCCCAGAGCTTGGCTGGCAGGTGGCATCACATGTGTGCCAGGGCATCCTTGGGGACAGTCAGTCCAGTAGGACCCACAAAGGCTGCCCTCCTCACTGGCCTCTGCTTCCTTCCTGCTGCAGTGGGGTGTTGCCGCTCATTGGGTCCTTTCTCCTCGCCTCAGCAGGTGTGTGCTGAGACCTGCTCATCACCCAAAGTGTCATGCCCTGCTGTTTTGTCTCAGGGCCACACACAGGAATCTGCTAGAGAACTTTGTCAAGCACTGATCCCAGTGGCCACTCGCCTGGGGATGCCTAGCACATGGCCCACCTGTGTCATGGAGCCGTGGCCTCCTGGGCACTGACTGACTAGCAGATCGTGTGCTCCAGAGGGAACGTTCTGATCTGCAGTAACCCTTGCAGCCCCAGCTGGCCACATGTGGACGCAGGCTCTTCAGGTGTGACTAGTGTGAGCTAGGTTTTCACTTTTAATTTTTTTTTTTAAATGTATTTAGTACAGGGTCTCACTACACAGATTGGACTCATAGTGATCCTCCTGTTTTCAGCCTCCAAAGTGCTGGGATTACTTAATCTTATGGATTTAAGTGTAAACAGCCGCATCTCAACCCCTGATGTGCATGCTTGCACACTTACACGTGAGTGTGTTGTTCAGCACACAGAAGAGAAGGTTTCAGTGCTTTCTGGCTCACTTTTCTTGTCTGTAAACTGAGACTATCAGAGCTCTGCACAGGGCCTTCTCATCAAATGCCTAAAGCAGAGCCTGGCACAGAGCCAGTGACAGGCGCCGCCCGCTGTGTCGTGCACAGACTGCTGCTGCCTGCTCGCAGGGCTTGGGAGTGTTGGCACCCCACC
Source organism: Octodon degus (assembly GCF_000260255.1). Taxonomy (NCBI): domain Eukaryota; kingdom Metazoa; phylum Chordata; class Mammalia; order Rodentia; family Octodontidae; genus Octodon; species Octodon degus. Next base: position 909,897 of record NW_004524703.1, read on the forward strand.
ATGAGGCTCATGCCAGCTTACTTAAATCTGTAGCAAGTCCTGTATAATTTTTGAAATTTGGTCTAGATGTGTAAGTCTGTTTCCAGACCATCCCTGCTCAGAGATACCGAAGCAGCAAGGGTGGACAGCTGGACAGCCGCCCACCTCATAGGCCGCAAAGCTGCCGCTGTGGTTTCTGCGGCCTACATGCCAGTGTAGAAGCGCAACCTGGCACTGTGACTCACATTTGGGGCACAAATACCAGGTGCTATCACTTTAATCCCAGCACTTAGGAGGAGACAGGATTTCCGTGAGTTTGAGGCCAGCCTGGGCTACATAATATGTTTAAGCCCAGCCTGAACTGCTTAGTAAGACCCTGTCTCAAAAAAAAAAAAAAAAAGTGCGTCTATGATCCAATACCTTATGCTGATAATCTTAGTTACTGCGTTTTGCAAGCCACTTTATGCTCTTGTTGGCCAAATGAGTATTTAGGGTTGTACATTGAAGGCAGCAGCCTGTCTGTAGGCTGGTCTCAGGCTGAAAGTACTTCAGTAGTTCTGATTAGGGTAGGTTCTAGATCTCCTTCCAGCACCACCCATTTCCCTGTGGGACCCTCGCGACTCTGCCTGTCTCCCCCATGTGGCGTGTTCTGCCCGGGGTTCTGTGTTCCAGGAGTGGGCCTTGACGAAGGAGAAGTCAGTGAAGCACATGGACTTGTGCCTTACGGTGGTGGACCGGGCGCCTGGCGCCCTCGTCAAGCTGCAGGGCTGCCGGGAGAACGACAGCAGACAGGTGGGTGTGCCAGCCACTGTGTGGCGGCTGTGTGTGCGTGTGTGCCCCTCGTCACCCCTGCACGGCGTCCAGCCACCTGTCCTACCTGAGCTGGAGGACTAGCGTTATTTTCACATTCTCTTCCCCATGCCAGATAGCATTTGAAAGACAAATTCCATGTTTGTGTTTGTTCATTACATGTTTTTCCTGTTCAAATTTACAGAAATTTTTAATAATTAAAGTTCAAGTGGATGTGATTTCATACACGTCCACACTTGCACCCACATGTGTCAAGACAGTGTATTCTTGTGGGTCTGCTTAGAATGGTGTGAAAGTGGTCCACATTCACTAGAGACCATGCTTGAATTTGGTCTTTTCCAGGCTGCTGATACATGGTGTGATCTTCTCTTGAGGGCCTAAGCAGGGGCAGCAGGTCGTGGTCAGCCCTGACCATGGTGAGAGTGAGCCAGGCCCTTGCCGTGTGCCGTGTGCTGTGTGCTGAGCTGAGACACCCAGTACGTTGGGTGTCTTAAATGTTTTCATATCACTATTTCTGGCTTGTTGTGGATTCCTTGGGACACAGCTTTGCTGTAGGTTAGCAGTGTCTTGTGCTGCCTTTTTTTTTTTTTTTTTCTTTTTCTTTATCAGTTGAGAGAGTGCTATACTAGCAGATCCCAAAAGATGGTTTTATCAGATATGCCCACGGTGAGAACTTGGAAGCATCCTCCTGCCAGGAGCCCTGGGCAGCAGTGTCAGGAATAGAAAAGCAAGCACAGAGACAGGCCTGCATGCCCCGTGCAGGGTGCTGGCCCATCTTCCTGTGGTCCCTCCTCACGAGATAGCTGACATGGAGAGAAACTGAGGCACGGAGGCTACTACAGCTGAAAGCCAGCAGGTTTCTAGTCCAACACGCATTCCACAGAAGAGGAAGCCATACTGGCTGGGAGAACTGGATCAGTCTCTCTGTAGATCCCAGTGGTCAGGGAAGTGCATGCAAAGGGCCCTTTTCCCCCATCGTCTCTGAGTCCCTGTGCCCGTCTCTGAGTGCCCTGTGTTTCTGCACAAGCTCAGCCTAGCTTGGCTTTGGGGATCCAGTGCCTGCCTTCTGCTCACCAGATAAATGGTTGTCTGCATTGATGCAGTTACTTGGCTTGGATGATGTCCCAGAGGCATGGCTGGTAGACAGGACAGCCACCATCCCCTGCACCCAGACCCCCCAGGACCAGCCAGGCCAGCATCAGAGGTGCCAAATGGTCCATCTCACCTTGAACCTAGGCAGCATTTCCCCTACCATAACGGGCAGAAATGTCTTTGATGTAAGGTAGTGATGCCTTCAGTATGACTTGGATAGTTGATAAGAATTTCGGCTGTAGTCTGAGCTCTTTAACTAGACCCGTGAAGACATTGTGAGATGGGAACAGTGCATAGTTGGCCTTCCTGTATAGGATGTGGGTCACAGGATCTCTTGGATTGTACCCCAAGCTCCAGAATTACAACTTGGGAGGGCTTGTTCACATTATCCCACCCAACACACATCAGAGCTGATAGAACCCCCTTCAAGGACAGCTGGCTTTTCTTAAAGGTCCTCTGCTCAGCTCACATGCCCTGAGGGCAGAGGTCAGAGGCAGTTTCTGTTCTTCTGGATTCTTTGTTGACCTGCTCAGAGGACTTGGCAGCCTCGTTGTACCAAACCAGGGAATCAGGAGCTGGTGGGACTGAGGAAGGGGTGGGCAAGTGCCAGGGACTCTAGGGGAGCAGGTGGGCATAAACAAGCAGCGGTCAGGAGGGCATCCTCTCACACTTGTGGGGGCCTCTCCTACCACCCAAGCCCTCGATCCTTTGCCTCCAGCAAGCATCTGCTCAGCGCTTCTTGGGGTGCATCCTCCACCCCAGAGATGTTGAGTTTCCAGGCACGTCTATGCCTTCATATTGTGTGTGGGTTTGCAGAGTCAGAGTAGAAAGGAGGCAAGAATGAGGAAATTGAATTCCACAGTGTCAGAAGGATTTGCCTAAATACGCAAAGGAGCTTCAGTGCAGACAGTGTAAAAAATTAATTAGAACCACAATCTCTGCTAATGAAGGAAGAGCTTTGAGGAGGAAAAAAAATGTATTTTAGTTAGTTTGTTTGTTTCATTTCTGTCTTTTTTTGAGACAGGATTTCACTGTGTAGTTCACGCTGGCCTTGAACTCACTTTGTGGCCCAAGCTGGCCTTGAACCTCGCAGTGACCCTCCTGCCGCAGTCTCCTGAGTGCTGGGAGAGAGGCACGTGCCACCACACCAGGCAAAATATGTCTTTTAAGAACGAACATTAAAGATTTTAAAATGGGGATATTTGCATCCCTTACTAAACATGGGCAAGGGAACCTCAGATTTCCGTGAGTCTGTGATGGGCGTCATTTACTCTGTGGCTGGTCCGTGGCCATGTGTGAATGGAAGGAGCTCTGTGATTATGGCCTGTGCCTGCCAGTGTGCATTCAGCGCTGGACTCGCTTGGTTCTGCCGTGCAGGTGCTGGGCCTCCTGGAAGGGAGACGTAGGTCCTCACGGTGCAGTTGCACATGACCAAGCAGCACAGCATCTGACCCTTTCCACAGGGCAGCCTGTTCCCATAGCATCTTTCTCCTGTTGGGGACCTGACTCCACTCCTGGCTCTGCTGGGTCCAAAGCCCCATGTGGATACTCAGAGGTGCTCTGAGGCCACCTGGCAGGTGGCTTCCTGCAGCTGGGGCTTCCCAGAGACTGTGACAGGGTGAGACATTACTACATCAGCCACCCGTGTGCAGGCTCCTATGCCTGAGTGTTCATGTTAATAACCTAATAACCAACAAAGGTGCCCAGACCTGGGGCCCAGTGAGGAGGGATGGGGGCTTTGAGCTTTGCACCCAGAGAACCTGGATTTCCCTTCTACCCTCTGCACGCTAGGGCCAGTTTGCTGAAGCTCTTGCTGACCCTTGTTCTTGATGGTCAGGGACTGAGAGAGGAAGAGTTTTTCTGTTTGAGTGGAGCCAGGGACCCACTGGGGCCTGGCCTGGCCCACACCCTATCCCCAAGCCATGTTCTTATGTTTTGCAGAAATGGGAGCAGATCGAGAGCAACTCCAAGCTGCGGCACGTCGGTAGCAACCTGTGCCTGGACAGCCGGACGGCCAAGAGCGGGGGCCTGAGTGTGGAGGTATGCGGCCCGGCACTCTCGCAGCAGTGGAAGTTCTCGCTCAACCTGCAGCAGTAGCAGCCTGGAGCCCACACCTGCTGCCGAACCACTGGCCAAGCTGGTGATCGCTTTATCGATTATGTTTCTTAAACTTTCCGCGAAACTATATACCTCAGTATTCCATCATGGTCTGAAAGCCGGAGAGCTCCAGCAAGGCGCAGCTGTGCTGACAGACACAGTGGCGGCCGGAAAGACTCAGCCGTTCTGCTCGGGCCCAGCTGGCCCCTCTGTGGCCGCCCTCCTCCTCTCGCTCAGTAGCCAGGAGCCACCCGGCTGAGGCATGCGGCTAAGAAGCAGCTGTGTGGGCATGGTGGCAGAGGGAGGAGGGTGCAAGAACTCTCAGCACCACCATCCGATCCCATCAGCGCCCCACGTGGGTCCCACAACACGGCTCACATCATTGCAGGTTCCGTCGCCCCCTCTCCCACTGATGTGCTTGGTGTATTTGAACGTGACTTTTCTATGGTGGGACACTAAATATAAATATATACAAAAGAGAATGTATGGTCAGTCCCCAGTCAGTATGTCGCTTCTCCCCTCGGCACAGAGTGTGCTGGGGGAGGGGCCGCCTCTCCTTTGTACCCTGGAGCCTCATACCCACGAGGCACTACTGTGGCCACCAGAGGCCTCCCAGACCCTGGCCCCACCCACGGGCACCTCTGTGTGGCCTCCACATGGGAGTCGTGCTGTGTTGGAAAATCCACTTGTGTCTCTTGGTGTCCATAAACCCAGATAGGTTCCTTATTTTGGCAAATATTGCTTTGTGGTTTTTTTTTTTTTTTTTTTTTTTAAATTAATGTTTTTTTCTTTAGGGAAAAAAAACTCCAATCCCGCAGCTCCTAATGTGAGCTGGGAGTATCTCCACTGCCCTCCGACAGGGCAGGTCAGTGACCCTAGACAGCTGTCACGTGCTCATGTCACGCTCGTGGGAATCTGAGACCATGTGCAGCAGGCCGTCAGAACTGACACCTGCAGGCCGGGTGCTGGCCGTGCACCCTGACCTGCACATCTGGCTGGTGCCCTGTTACCCAGTACCTGTACACGAGGCCGCCTGGGGACATGGGTAGAGTTGGGAGGAGTCAACTGTACAGGACCATGACCTTGTGAGTTGGCCACACACCGTGAGTGAGCTTCAGGTGGAGTGGAATTGGCTGCGGTAGTAGAAAGAGATACCCAGGCACCTCCTGTACAGGAATGTCTCTGCAGGGCCCCTGTCATGACACGGCCCCGGGCCATCATGCCGTGGTCTCCGCCCTGCCACCTGCCCACCCATGAAGATGTCCAGTCTCAGAGGCTGGTTGGGCTCAAGGTGCCTGTGAGCTGTGGAGGTCCTGGAGGTACAGGCAGCTGGGAGTCGCTGATGCACACTCTTCCTGCTGGTGTCCCTCCACGGCCACCCCACGTGGGAACAGCTGATTGTGGGCCCGCCCTGTGTCTCATTTGCTGCCCCTGCCAGGCAACAAGATGCAGCTTAGAGACAGGGACTATCAGCTGTCTTCCAGGCTGGGCCCCCGGGGAGATCTCACGTGGGTGCAGGAGGCTCATGCCGCAGAGCAGGGTAGGGTGGGGTCTGTGCTGCTCACCCTGGCACTTGGGCCCTGGTCACACCCAGTCACCTTTGAGCTGCTTTGTCAGACACACACCCATGGGAGGCAGACGGGGCTGGTTTCTGGTGGTGCTTGTTGAGCTGTCACCTGTGCCCCTGCTGTGTTGTCTGGCCACTTGGGGGCACCACGTGGGTGGCCCCAGCCGAGGCCTCTGGGCCAGTCCCCAAGATGATCCCCGTTTACAGGACACAGCGTGCCAAAGTGACTTACTGTGCTCATGTTATTTTGTAGTCCTTGGGACTGTCCCACCCACCCACTCCTGTTTTTAAAAACAAACTTTCCAAGACCTGTCCGAGCGCAGCACGCAGACAGTCATCCTCTGTGGTCCTTGTGTCTCCTTCAAAGCTGAGATGATGGTATCTGTGGGTGTGTTTTGCAAATTTAAAATATAGTTTGGTAATTTTTTTCCAGTTGATTTTTAAAAAGAACTGCTGTACAGAGCTTGTACTTTGTCCATTTTATAGATGGAAACCATCCTTGAAATTGTTTAACTTAAATAAAGAAAAAGATGCTTTATAGATAGCGCCGTCTGGTGGCGGCTACAGCCTCTGGGTCTTTCTGGTGTGAGTGGCTGATCTGAGGCTGGGCCGCCATCCTGTCCCCTGGGGCCTGCACCGTTACTGTTTCTCCTTGCGCTGTAACGACACATTTGCCTGTTACTGCCAGCCCTTCTGTCATTTGTCCCTATCTGTAACGATCAGTGCTGTCTGTGAAGTGGCCATGATGTTCTGGGCGCCTAGCCAAACCCTTAAATGCATTCACATTTTACAGCTGCTGGGAAAGCTGGTGACAGGAGTGGCACCTGCTTGGGTCATACGCTTCCTAAAGCTCTGTACGTTAGTACTGGGACACTCCACTTGGGAGCCAGTGCACTTGCATGTTGGCTTGGGGGTGGCACTCACTAGGTGTCTGGGGTGAGCTGAGGCTCCCGAGATACGGATGTGTGACTAGCCCTGGTGTGCTGAAAACCAGCACTGGCCACTCACTCCGCAGTCTGGGTGGACACGGGACAAGGGAGACCCTGCCTGTGCCCTCTCCATTATTAGAGATAGCCAGGATGCAGCTTTGCTGCCATCTGAGGGCAAGAGCTCTTCCATGGCCTGGCAGTACAGTGTGCTCAGGCCTGGCAGGGACCATGTGCCTCCTACTGACAACATGGGGAGGCCAGCCTGCTTTGGCGCTGTTGTTGGGAACTGTTGTCCACAGAGGCCCAAAAAGGGTTGAAGATTGGGCCACACTGCCACCTCCCAGGTGTCCAGCTTACAGATGGCCTGTCACAATCTACCATGTCCTGTGGCTAGCCTGGTGGAGTCTCTCGGTCTTCATCTCTTGAGTACCTGACTTACACAAGTGACTTTGTCTCCCCCCTGCTGTGACGTCAGAGGGTCAGTGTTGGTGATGAAGAGCACAGGAGAGGAGTGTCTTCAGGGTGGCCCAGGGCTTAGGCTGGCGCTAAGCTGATTCTGAGGGCCAAGTAGGAACAGACCTTCCTTGAGCCTGGGCTGTCTGAGCCAGATGTGCAAGGGCTCCTGATCCGTGTTCCTTTTGAAGTAATCACTGCCATTTGTCCTCACGCTGAACCTTCTCGGCTCGGACTGGACTGTGGCCATCTCTCTACCCTGGATCCATCAGGGAACAAAAAGGCAGAGAGGTGAACCCTTCTAAGACACCTCTCAGCCAAGAGAGTCGGAAGCATATGTGGTCACAGCCTTGTCCACGAAACTGCCTCAGAGTGCACTCGGCCTGTATCCTGCTCAGGGTCTGCAGGCCTGGAGAGGCTGCAGCGGGAAGGACCTGTGTGCAGGGGCAGGAGGAGCAGATCAGTGCCTAGCACACAGGGTCCCACATGGGCAAGTGGAAAGCCTGAGGGGTGACACTGGCTGGCACTGGCCAGCGCTGCACAGGTGCCCGCCTTCAATCCTTACAGTCTATGTAGATGTGACCACCAGCTTCCCTACTGGGGAAGCTGGGCTCCATCACTGATCGACCAGTTCATTCACAAACACTGAGGATGTCCCAACTCAGACTGTCTGGGTCCTGGTCCCTGGGAGGTCCCACTGCAGAATTGTGGGGGACAAGGAACAGAAAGGAAGCGAGCCCAGGAGAGAGGCAAAACAGGAGGCCCAGGGGGTTGCCCCAAGGCAGACAAGGCTTCCACTGAGTCCTGCCATTCACATGCTGCCTCTCCTCAGGACTATGGCCGTGCCTGTCTGACAGGGCCTTCTGCTTTCTCACTAGTGTCAGTGTCCCAGGTGAATTACAAGTGTAGCTCCCACCTGACCGGCCTGAGGCTGCCACCTAGGCTCTCCCAAGGAATAGAATGAACCTGGAGGAGTCCTCTGGGACCACAGGAAGGTGCCCTGAGGGGCGGGGCTCACAGAGCGGCCCCCTGCCGCTTACCTTGCACTCCTAGCTCCTAGGCTGGTCTGCGAGGCAGGGGTGGGAACCAGAGCCAGCGTGAAGACTGCTCCAGGCAGGCAGGGTCAGCAAGAGGCAGTGCAAGGTAGGCCAGGCTGCCCAGGTCCTAGTGGAGGAAGGTCACCAGGAGATGCATGCTAGAGGCTGAAGCAACAAACTCATGAGGAGCTGGCACTGCAGCAGGTGAGGGGGGGGGGGCTTCTGGCTAGGAGATGGGCAGGACCTGAGGATGCTGCTGGGACTGGACGGAGGGGAAGCATGAGCACCCCCTTCCTTCTCCTGCCCCCACATGGGGTTTGAAGGCCATCAGTGCTCAGGATGTCCAAGGAGCCAACAGCTGAGCAAGAGCGGAGGCGTGGGCTTTGGCTAGTACTTCACAGGCCTGGACAATGCTAGGCACAAGCCCTGTCTGTGTGCCTGTATCACATTTGGTCACAGGAGGGTCATGGGACAGTCATGTGGAGCTGTATTTTTGAATGTGCTCACTGTCGTTTGATGACAGGTTTGCCTGTGTCGCTGTGGCTAGAAAGTCATCTGAGCCCATTTCTGGGACGTTAGGATGTTAACTTTTACATCACTTTCATTATCTAGAACTTGGGATTCAAAGGGTGCCATACCCAATGTCCACACTGGCCTTGGACCAGAGCCTTTGGGGCTCATATAGCCCACAGCCCCCACCGGCCCAGAGTTCCTACAGCTGCCAGGCCCTGCTTGTGCTGAGTGGGGCCAGAGGTCCCGTTTCCGTTTCGCTGGGACACTGCTGCCACTGCAGTCCTGAGCTGCTCTTGTAGAGGTGGGGACTTAGCTCACTGCGCTGGATGGACAGCTCTGTGAAGCAGCAAGGCCTCTCCCTCTGGGTGACGGGAGTGCTGCTTTCGTGTGTGGCCTGAGAGGTGGTGGGGTGATCCTCAGGTCAGAGTGGGAGTGGTACTGAACTTGGCTCAGGACCCTGACCTGGGACTGTTACCTGCTCTGTTAAGTGGGCAGATGATGGTCACGAGGGTAGAGGACAGTGCTGCTTGTCCTGGGGACTGCTATCACCCTGGAAGTCAGCTTTGCAGAGAGGAATGTCCCCTGCTGTCTTTGTTTTTCTAAGTGCATGGCCTCTGTTCCTGCCCTTGATGCTGCACATGTGAAGAAGAGGGAGCTTTCCAGGCTACCCCGTCCTACCCCCGCCAGGACCCTCAGGCTCGCACTGAGGCTACCTGTGAGGGCGCCTTAGGTCTGGGTCACTACAGCAATGAAGGCTCTTCTCTGTCAGAAGTCTTCAAGCTGGCAGTCTGGGGAAAGAGCTGCACTGCCTGTATTCCTGGCCTGAACCTCACTAGTCACTTGTCTGTCTCTTAAGATTCAGACATTGTCATCCCAAACTTGCTTTTGTCTTAGCCAGATGAGCCCAAGGGGCAGAGACGGACAGACTGCAGCTCGGCAGCCTGGGGCCCATGCCAGCTGCCACCCGGACACGTTGCTGGGTGATGAGATTCAGAGAGTGTGCAAAGCCCCCTCTCCACACTGTTCCTCACCCCACTGTCCCAGCATGTCCTTCCCTTGGGTCATTATAGTCCCCTGTGCCTGAATGGATGTGCTAAAAGGTGTCCCCCAGGGGGACAGTCTCAGCACTTTTTAGCTCAACTCGTCTCTACTGTCCTGCTAACCATGTGAGGACTCACAGATCACTCAGTAGGCGGGGACCTGTGGCTCCCCATCTGGCCTGGGGTCTTCCTGCAGTGTTTCTTGTCTTAACAGAAGTGAACCCCATTCCCTACAAGTTCACAGTGACCCTCGTCAGGTACTTGGTACAAAGCACTTTTCTAACTTAGGGCTTACTGGTTAAAACACGGCCCATAGTGGGATCCAAGACAGATCAGCCTTGTAGGTGAGGAGGTTCTCAGAGACTAGGGGCCTCCAGAGAGGGCAGCAGTGAGCAGCTACAGGCTATAGAGAAGCACAGGACCAAACAGGACGGCGCTGATGCCAGACTCCAGCTATACTGGCTCCCTCTTCCGGTGGACTCAGTGTTGCCCCTCATCCCAGGGACAGGTTGTACAAGCGGGGGCTATATATTGGAGTGGGGGACACATTACCTCTGTCCTCATCTGCAGGGCCTATGCTGGCTTCTTCAAAGCACATGTGTGTGATTTGTTCCAAGGTGCCATTGTGGAAAAGGCCAGGATCGAGGCTACTTAAAGCTGGCTCTGCAGAGGGGGAGGATGACCCAGCACTGTCCAGAGGTGGTGGCCTGATGGGTGTGGGATATGCCTGAGCTGCCCTCTCCTGTTGGTTGTTTTGGCTCATGTTGCTACGAGTGGGCAGAAAAACCAGGCAGCCTCCTGCTGGGCGTCTCTTGATTGAACCAAAGCTGTCTTGCCAGGCTTGGGGCTGCCATACTGCACTCTGCTGCCCTCTGCTGGATATTCTGGGAATAGTCCTGTCTCAGAGGAGGGCACCGTCGTCGGAAAGATGAGCCAGGGAAGTTTCTGAGACCGTGCATGACTGGCAGTCAGTGGACAGGTTCAAACCTCTCGTGTTTGAAAGATGATTGGATCGAGGTAAGCCTGGGTTGTTACATAATATTTTTTTGTTCTAACTGTTGAAATGAGACACCTACACTGTCCTGTCTCCCTCCCTTTCCTAGGACACCAGGGAAGTACTCCCAGATGTTTGAACATCCCACGGGGCCATCTCCGTGCAGTTACCCTTTCAGGCCTTCTCAGTTCGGGGTTGGGGTCTCCTCTGCCAAGTCTAGTATTCTGCCGTGTTGCATGGGAATGTGGGCAAAAGCACTGCTGCACACACTGGGCTGCCAGGGCCATCACCCACCCCAGGACAGGCCTCGCTTGTCTCTGCCCGTGTCCAGGGTGGGCGAGGTTGAGGAGGACAGAGCCAGTGCAAAGCCATAGCCCGGGGAGCCCGTGTCACCTACTTCAGCACCCCCAGGTCCAGGCATGGCCCTTTAAAGCAGCAGCCTTTGTGGTCTCGTCCTAGAGTTTAAGGGCAGACTTGGGCTCCTCCCACAGGAGATGGCCCTGCGTGGGTGTGGATTCACACTCACGTGGTCTGTGGTCCAAGCCACATTCCCACTGTGACTCCCGTAAGATATGCTCCTACCTCCAGCTCCAGCAGGGGTGGCTCTTCCAGCAGGGCTTTTACTTTTACTGCCCTGGCCCCCTGGGAAGCCTGTGTGCCTCCGTGGCTCAGCATCCGAGGTGGCAGAAGCTCACCTTGCTCAGTCCGCAAGCCTGGGGCTTAGTGTCCAAGCTCAGTAAAGGCTTTTAAATGACTTCTGGCTACTGGGCATGTGTGGGCCTCTTCAGACCAGAACACAGCTTGATTTTCCTGTGGGAAATCCTGAGGAATCCTGTGTCCCCTGATGTATTTGCTAAAGAGGAATCCCCTGTGAGACATTAAGAGAGGGGAAATTTGATACAGTACATTACTTAGAGGCAGAGCCTCAGGGAGGTGATTGGTTACAGTCATTGGGATGGAGTCCCAGTGGTTGAATCCTGGCACCTTTATAAGAGAGAAACTGGAAGACACAGATGTGCATGCTGTCTCTTGTTGTGTGACATCTTGCATTACCTTAGGACATAGCCAGCAAGGCTGTTGCCAGATGAAGCCCTGACCTTGGACCTCCAGTACCAGAAGCTGCAACCTCTTGTCTTTATAAAGGTGTTCAACCTCAAGGATATTACTACAGTGACAAAAGGTGTAGACTAAAACAGCCTGTGGAGACCCACACCAGTGGGAGGTAGCATCAGAATTCAGTAAATGTGGCTCAGAAGGCAGGAACTCACAGTCAGTAAACTGGACCAGTCGTGCTATTCATATATGAGCCTCTTGGCCCTTGCTGAAGTCTGTCCTCTTTCTGGGTGGCTCTGCCCGCAGGAGGTCTTACATAAAAGGGTCCATTCCCACCCTGCTGTTGTGGAGGGGGCAGTTCCTGAGACTTGAGGACCTGTAGCCAGGTAACAGCTGCTATGGTGGACCTGGAGGGGCAGGTGAGGGCCGGATGGGGCTGCCCCCTGTGGAGAGTCTGGTGGGGAGGAGACAACTACAGAGGGCAGTCAGAAGCAGAGAGGATAGGAGAGAAAGCCACTCATTTTATTAAAAAGCATTACATCTGGGGCGAACTTAAGGTTAACTCTACTTCTTGAAAGATCTGTAGAGTGGAAGTTGGTAATCACTGAGATTACTTCTAGGGTGTTTGAAAATTCTGGCTTGCAGAAGAACTTTAAGCATGAGCATCATGTGCTAGGAAAACTGTTTTACTTCGTCTTTGAAGTTGAAATGCACCTGCTTCCCAGAGCCTTTCTTCTCCTGTACTGAAGCATACAACACTGCAGGGAAGCCAGGGCAGCTGGCACCTCTGGCTCCTGACAGGATCATCCAGGCTCCGCAGTCTTTTGGGAAGCAGGAGGTGGCAGCAGTCACAGAGCCCTGCACAGGAAGCACAGCCTCAGAGCGAAGAGGGGAGGGGAGACAACGGGGCTGCGCCAGAGGCAGGGCTGAGGCCAAGTGGCTGTGGGTGTCTAGCCCCAGGGCCCAGGGTCCTTTCCTTGCCCTCCATCACTGCTTCCAGGCTGCAGGCCGGGTGCTTCCGTGAGCAGTCTTTCTCAGGCCTTCCGCCCCACGAAGAGGCATGAGAGGCCAGCGTGAGAGGTCTGGGTGCCTTTCCATAGCTCTGCTGAAGAAGTGACCACTTGACAAGCTACCTGAATATTATCCTAATTAGCATGTTGGGGGCACATACTTATTGCAGAACCCAGAATTTAGCATGTGACAGACATTGATAAAAACTTACAGCAAGTGTCCCTCAGTGTAAAGTCCATACCACTGGACCACTTATCTCTGGAAGATGAGCCACTGATCAGTGGAAGATGCTGTTCAAATCAGAGGCTCTGTGTGTGGGGAGTGTGGAACTGGTAAGGAAAGCATGTCAGCTGGAATTCCCACAAGTCACTGAGCCCCATGCACTGCTGCCCTGAGGGTCTAAGGACAGCTTTCCCCAGAGCCCAGAAGCTTTGGATTTGTCTTGCACAAGAGCCAGGAATCTCCTACTGGGTCTTTGGCACAGAGGTGGGACCTAAGCAGAGGGGGCACAGAGGTGCCCACTGGCCCTGTCCACTCCACCAGGCTATGCTGGCTTGTCTCACAAGGACCACTTACGTGGCTATTATGAGTTTGCGCCCAAGTGTCTCCCAAAGTTCCTTTGCTAAAGACTTGGAGCTCAGCCCACTGAAAGGTGGTGGGGCCTCAGGAGGAGGAGTTGGTCACTCGCTGAGTGGGTGCCCTCACAGGGTACATGGACATAGCCCCTCCTCCCTCTCTGCTTTCCAGCCACCATGATTTTCATCCTAACCACAGCCCCAAGCAACACAGCCCGCAACCATGGGACAGAACCTGAGACGATGAGCTGCGGATAACCTTTCTTTCTCTTCAGCTGATTATCTCAGGTGTTTTGTCCCAGCCACGAACAGCTGACTCATAGGGCCTTTCCTGGTCACCAGGGAGGGCCAATGTCCGCCCCTCGGGGCCAAGGACACACTGGGGCTGCTGGGCAGCAGTTCTTCCGTCAGGTCCTGTGGGCTGTCCTAGTCTGTACTATGCACCATTTTGTCCTAGGAGAATACACACACACACACACACACACACACACACACAACCTTAGGAGTGAGTCATCTCAGCCTCCCCTTGGCCCCAAGTGCTGTCTTCCCCTCATCACCAGGAAATGGGGGCACAGAGCCACTGTGACCAGTCTCCAGCTGCCCAGGAGTGTAATGTCCCCTCCTGCCAACTCAGAAGACCCACAACACACAGAGGACAGCTGAGAGAAGACAGACCTGGAAGTTCCTCAGAGGGATAGGTACCTAAATGCTTAAGTGGTCCCCCTTATGCAGGGGGAATGCCCTAGTGAGCACCTGAAACTGGGTGGTACCGAACCCTGTATGTGCATACCTCAGATAAGCACAGCAATACACTATAATATGTTTTAGTTTAGTTTTTTTGTTTGTTTGGTTTTTTTGGCAGAACCAGGGATTGAACTCAGGCCCTTGCATTTGCCAGGGAAGCGCTTATTCCACTGAGCCATCTCCCCAGCCCATTTTTTTTTTTTTTTTTTTTTTTTTTTTAGGTACTGGGGATTGAACTCAGGGCCTTGTGCTTGCCAGGCAAGTGCTTATTCTACTGAGCTATCTCCCTGGCCCCAGCAATATACTATAATAAAAGCTATTTAAAACTTACCAATTATTTCTGGAATTTTCTATGTAATATTTTTGGATTGCAGCTGATCTCAGATAACTGGAGCCATGGATAGGGCTGTTACCCTCCCAAAAGGACCACTGTCACCAGCTGTGCTGCTCTGAGTCACCACTTGGGTGAATTTCTTTTATCAACTGCTCAGGGGTCCATGGTACCCAGAATGAAGGCTCATACACACCAGGTTCTCTGGGATAGCAGCTTGTGTTTTGTCCCTAACCTTTCAAACAAGTCCATATATTAACAAAGAATCAACATCTAAATAGACTTTTATTTTTATTTTACTTATTTGGACAGAAAAGAAAATTCATCAGCTTTCATTAGTCTCCCTAAGTATTGGAAACACATGAACTCAGAAATAGTGGACCTTGTAGAAAAGCATCACAAATTAAAAATATATTTCTCCATGTGGTAAAAGTGCTTTCAATCCAATTAAAGGGCATGGCAAGGGTGTTTCGAAACACAATCTAAAATGTGGCCTACAATCCGTGGCATCGAATTCAAACCACAGGGTGGGGGCAGTCACCAATCAGGTGGGAGGGACGCGGAGTTGGGAGCATGCTGCCGGCACCCCTGGGGGAACCGCGCGTGAACAAGGAGAAACGTCCCAAGCCTGAGTAGAATAGATTCTGCATCTGTAGAAATGAGGTGGTTCCGTAAACAGGGGTGGAGGGGGATCAGATAATTCAGAAGCCCCTTGTTCTTGCTGAGGGACGGTCAGGCCCCTCAACCACCTGCAGGAGGGCTGCGAAGAGCCTGGGTCTTGGGGGATCCCCTTGCCCACCCTGGGGTCAAATAACAGCCAACCCAGGATGTGACCACAGCCCCAGGCTGGAGCTCTCCAAGGCCACCTGCACCTCTTAGAGCAGCAGCGGCTGCTAGGGTCACCGCATGGACAGGACCATTAGCAGAAGGTCCTCCGGAGAGAACTGTGTTTCAGAAACGCTATGTAGTTTTTCAAAACAAGTAACTGCCAACCATAACATCTGTGATAAAGCTCATGGCCTGCAACCATGGTGTCCTGGGAGCCAGTGGCCCTTCTCACCTGCGGCAGGCACAGACACAGGCTGTGGTCATGCAAGGGACAGTGAGGGGTGCAGGCAGGAGAGGGGGCGCCTTTCCCTGTTACAGTAGACCTTAAGCGACAGTAAGAAAATAACCTGAAGATATATTTAAAAATAAAAAACACCATCATCCTTCACTGCAATCTTGGCGGCTCCCTCTCACCGCCACTCCCACCACCCCCACAGAGGACAGGAGTGGACACTCGCCACTCCATCTCTGTGTGTTAATGGCACCGGTTGTGTTTCTTCTTCCAAGAGACTGCTCAGCTCCTGGCAGGAGGCAAGTGCTGGAAAATTCCCACCTCCCCGACACCTGTGCCATCCAGTTTGTCCCCAGCTCTGTGCGATCCTGTATGACCTTGAATGTGTCACCATACAAGGCAGGTGATATCAGCACGCCAGGCTCGTCGTTCACTGATGCCTTCTGTGGCCACAGCCCGCCCTCTGGTCACCTGCACTGTGCCCCACAGGCTCTGTGGGTGTCTGAAGATGGACAGGGCACTTGCGAAGGAGCACGCTCTTCACACACGGGGTCTCTGGTAGCAGGTGACAGTGGCAGCAGGTTCCCTTCTCCTCCTCCTCCTCCTCCTCCTCCTCCTCCTCTTCTTCCTCCTCCTGCCACGCCTGGGCCTGCCTGGTATCAGGGGGCTGGCGACATGTCCTCTAGACCCAGCAGCTCCCTGACAAGTCTCTCCCCAAACTGCGCCCGGCTGTACCTGCTCACATGGTAGGCATCTGACATCTTGTACAGGATGTAGGCATTGTTGACGGCGATGCTGATGGCAAACCAGAACACCTGCTGCCAGGTCTTGTTGGGTTTGTGAGAGATGAAATACCTGTGGGCAAGGGGCCGAGATGGAAGGCCATGGAGCATGTGCCTGGAGGAATGCCCAGAGGCCCAGGACCCAGCAATGGACTGTCACAGGCTTTCCTGGGGTGGGGGTGGGGAGCTCCAGACTAGGGTAGGGTGGGGTGGCAGGCTGGGGCTATCACAGTGAGTTCTAAGACAAAGACAGGAAAAGAACACCTCTCAGGAAATCAGGATGGACTAGGTCCACTGCAAGGCTGGAAAGTAATGCAGGTGTCCTGGGACAGCTCACATCGTGGCCAGCCCTGCCAGGCCACTGCTTCCCTATCTGTGAACATGTCCCTGGCTCCTCCCTATCCCACTATCCCACAGCTCCGGCCTACGAGTTCTTTCTTTCCAAGAGTGCCTTCACTGCCCATCTGCCCTCCTGAGCTTCCAGGCGCTATCTCCGCTCACTACGTTCATTCTCCACCCATACGTGCACCTCTGTGCCCACTATAGGGTGTTTAAAAACCAGGATTCTCTATACCCCACCATGTGTAGCACGGGGGGGGGGGCACCCTTAGTGTATCCCGAGTAAATGCCAGTTTCTCTGTAACAGCCTGTGCAAACAGCCAGGACCAGGCATGGAGCGCCTGGCTCATGTCCCAGGTGTGGTTCCGTCTGCAGCTGGGTGAAGGTGTGCAGAGAGCACCTGGCCCTGCTTCTCCTTCCCGCCAGGAAAAGGGTAGGGGTGGGGGTGCCCCTCAAGGAGCTGACAGATGCACTGTCTCGAGCGCAGATTTCCCCGGGCCCTAGGACGCCGTGGTGGTGCTGCGTGGATGGCATGCCTCGTTCTGTGTCCACACACTGCTATGTGCTCACCGCAGCCCACACCAGGTCTCAGGTACCTGAATTAGAAAAACTCAAGGACTCACAGGAAAAGCCCTGGGCAGGTGCCTTGGGGTCTCTAGGCTTTGGGGAGACATGACTGCACTGAGGGGGACACTTGGGCAGTGGACAAGAGAGGAGGCCATGGGCTTTCCAGAGGTGAGTAATGCAGGCCGAACCTGGGGTTCTCAGTGTACCCCAGCTCCTAGAACCCAAACTGAAGCAGCTGCTGCCTCTCCAGTGCCCCTGCCACGGGGGCACTGCCTCCATCCAAACATCTGTGCACTTACTTGCTGTACTTGTCATCGTATCTGCAGATGTAGCTGAGGTGGGCGGCAAAGGCCTCTACCGCCAGGGGACAGGGGATCTCTCCACTTCTCCTCTTAATGATGACCCCTGCAGGAAGACAGTGCTTAGTACTGTCAGCTCCCAAGCCACCTGCAAATAGGACTGCAGCCCCCTCACGGCGATGAAGAGAGGGTGAGGAGCAATCCCAAGATCTCCACAGGGCAAGGAGTGCCTAGGGTCTGCCATGGAACTAGGGTAGGCCCTCAAGGCCCGGGTAGCATGGGTGCAGGGACAATGACAGACTCAAAGCCAGCTCCACGTGGCTTGGGTAGGGCAGAAGCGGGACCCAGGACACTCCTACCCAGCTAAGCTGGAAGAAGGAAGAAGATGGAGGCCGCATGCCAGGGGAGGTCAGGAGGACTGAAGCCGCCTCTGCCTGCTTCCCCTGGAGCTGGGATCCAGGCTCAGAAGAACAAGGAGTCTCACCTGTTTCATATTCTCAGGACAACTGAGGCCCTGGGGCAGGAGTGGGGGGCACCTGTTCACTGCTCAGACATGGCCACACCCCCTCCAGGGGTCTTTTCTTCTGGACGATCCCTAAGTCCCACCAGGAGAGCCACAAGCGGGCCTGCCACCCTCCGTGCTCTGCTGCCCCAGCCGCTGCTGGGCACCTGTGTCTAGCCTTCCAGGGCACTGTCCCTGCCTTCACAGGCCACATGGGAGAAGTTTGTCCTTAGAGCCACACATCTTTGATTCCTCCCCTCTTCCCTCATCTGTCAGGTTTCCACAATTACAAAGAATTCATTCGTAGGATTATGACAGCTGACAAGGTCAAACTAAAAAGGACATTCATTCAAGGCCCACAAGCACCTTCACCTGGGGCCAGACCCGTCCTGCTTCTCAAGTGTCACTAGGGACAGGTGAGGAGTTGAGCAGGCACAGACCTGCAAGCCTAGCTGAGCTGGGACCTTTCTTTTGCCCTAGAAGTGGCACTTCACACGAGGGACACTTGCAGAGCTGGGAGAACCGGGGTGCACAGTGTCCTCGCAGCTCCCAAGAACCTAGCACACAGCCACCCTGTGCACACCTGACTACAGATTCGCACGGCTGGCCAGACAGCCCGGGCCTTGCAGCTGGAAGTCCTGTTCCCTGCGGTGCTCAGGCTCCACGTGCCACGTGGACATGCCGGCCACCACTGCTAGTCTAAGCAACCAATCAGGACATTGCCTGGCCTCGCCATGAAGGCAAACTATCTACACCATGAGGGTGAAGTCATCAACATTTTCCCTTGCAGGAATAAAGTCTTTATATTAAAACATATTCATCATAAGTGACAACAAAAGGAAGAAAAAATGTCTAGGGGCAGAAAATCTGCTTTCAGAGATAATGAGAAAAAGATAAAAAACTTTTCTCAAAGAAATGTAAAGGTTGTGAAGAAACTAAGTACCATATACACACAAAGAGCTAGCCAAGCTTCTCCATAGTCACAGCAAAGTATATCTTAAAGTTGGTAGCAGTGAAACCTGCTGCATTAACAATCAAGAATAGCTGGCTGAGACGGTCCATGAGACTGGGGCAGGAGGACTGTAACTTTGAGCCCAGCCCAATAAATTTAGCAACTTAGGGAGAACCTGTCTCAAAACAAAAAGGACTAGGGATGCAACTAAGTATAAAGGCTCTAGGTTCAGTTCCCAGTATGGTAGGGGGAATAAGGGGTCTCTCTATTTGTCCCATGGCAAATAGCACAGCCTGGAGGAAATAGGCTGTCAGAAAGCTAACAATGTCCCTGTCCACTGACGCTGCTTTTAGATTCACCCAAAGATTCATGTGTGCAGTCACTCAACACACCTTTATACATATCAGAAAAACGACTATCCACGAATAATGACCAAAATGGATGACAGATATTGGGAAGTAGGAAGAAAATGTTCAAATGCAGAGGGGCAAAGGGAGGGGGGAGAGGGAAGGGAAGGGAAGGAAGAGAAAACAAAGGAAAAGTAGAGACAAAGCTTTTGGAAAGGAGAGGAAGAAGCAAGTGGAGGGCACTGGGACGGGAAAAAGAGGAGTAAAAATTCATGTGCACAGGTACAAATTCCCTGTGATCGGCCCAGAGACAGCTCAGCAGTCTAAGCGCCTGCCTGTCAAGGACAAGTCCTGAGTTCAATCCCTGGTACAAAACAAACAAATTCCCTATGATGAATGTGATCAGTGTATTTCAACAGTGTACCAACAAAAATAATTTTTAAAAAAGAAAATCATGAATAGAAGCAGGGCATCTCCAACAGGCTGATCATTACATAGACTTTTTAAAATTACATTTTTGAAATACTTTTCTTTTTTTTTTTAGTACCAGGGATTGAACTCAGGGCCTTGCACTTGCCAGGCAAGCGTTATTCTACAGAGCTATCTCCCCAGCCCACATTTTTGAAATACGTTAAAAAGAAAACTCACTACATGCCCCACCAGCCCTGCCCCTAGGCACGCTGAGCTGGCCACAGAGACCTGGCATGGTGGTGCACACCTGTAATCCCAGTGCTGGGGAGGCTAAAAACAGGAGGATCACTGAGTCCAGCCTGTGTAGTGAGACCCTGTACCAAATACAAGAAAAGAAGGAGGGAAGGAGGGAGGGAGGGAGGGAAGGAAGAGGAAGGAAAGAAGAAAGAGAAAGAAAAAGAAAGAAAGAGAGAGAGAGAGAGAGAGAGAGAGAGAGAGAGACAGACAGACAGACAGACAGACAGAAACTATCTCTTCCTTTAAAGAAAAAATGCCCTAACATGAGCTAAGCAGGGGATTTCCGGTGGGGAGAAGCAGCCAGCCCTGCTGCTCCTAGGACCCCACTTCTCCAGCTGACTTAATGGCACCTGTAGCTCTCCCCACTTGTGGGGCTCTTGGCCTGGGGACCCGGACGTTGGTGGGCAGTGACACTGAAGCCCAAGTACCCTGGGAGCCGGGGCAAGTCTCGGGACATCATGTTCCGACATGGAGTCCTCTGAACTACAACCAAATTAAACACAAACAACAAATTTGAGCAGCACTGAGTGCTGTCAGCTTTCTCTTCTCCACCGCTGGACACCCCCATAGTGGGCCCTTGATGGCAGCTATCAGGCTCCCCCCAACCACACTACACAAAAGTGAGTGTGCAGCACACAGGTGCCAGGCAGTCCCACAAGCTGACCCCTGCAGATATTTTAGTAAACATCCCCTCTTTGTGGGCCCAATTTTCCTTTCAGCAGTTTAAAGCTTTTACTGTAGTAGGTTACTTTAAATGTGAGGCCCTCACTAATCAAGTCCTTCATTATGAGCAGATTTCCAGTAAGGCAGGCACACAGGCAGGTGCCTGGCTTCTCAAGGGTTGCAATTTGATCCCCCTCAGAGAAGACCTTTCACAGCCCCCGGATGATAAGGTGATCCTCAAAATGACACCTGTACAACATGGGGGTCACCTGCGGATCCCATCATCTGGGCTCAATACCACACAGAGTGGCAGTCAGTGACCCGGCCAGCAGCCCAGGAATTTCAATGGGGCTTCAGATGGCCCGCACCTGCAGGCCCCAGGCCCCGCCCAGCTCACCTTGCTGCACCGGAGAATAGGCATTGGTCAGGAAGCGGAAGTGGCCCTTGTTGTACCAGCAGATCAGGGACATGTTCCCCTTCGTCTTGATCTGGTGCTGGCCACGGGCAGGGGGCGTGGCTGGGCTGGCCAGCATGGACGGTGGGAGGCCCGTACAGTCGCTCTTCCGGGGGCTGAGCAGCCCGCAACAGTAGATCCCTGAGGGGAGATGCGGTTACATTCATTCTGTCAGAGCCCAGGCACCACACCCAAACCCTAAGAGGAGAGGGGAGGGCACCTCAAGGAGCCCTTAGAAGACAGCTGCAGTTGGGTCCTCCTCCTGTTACCACCCCCAGGCTTTTACAAAACATTGCCTGAGGCTGCAGGAAAAGCTGAGATCTAAGCAGCAGGCCAGCTGGAGCAAGAGTGACCTCATCAAGAGGGCCCACCCAGAGTTCAGGACCACGCCAAGCACAGCATGCTAAGTGCACATAGGAACTCCCACACTTAGCGGGTCATCACACATACATCAGACGAGAGGGAAGGAGGCTCTAAGGGGAAAGCCCTGGGTGACAGTTGGAGGGCAAACATGGAGTGACTTGTGGGGGCAGGGACACCAACCCAGAATGTCTAATTGGCCCTGAGGGGACATAGCCATCCCTGGCCCTCAGTGTGGGCACAACTGATGGAGAGCTACCACCGCTGTCACTGCAGACAAAGCCTGTGTATGGCAGGGCTCAGTAACCAGATGCTTCTAAAATAGGCAATGAGATCATTTCTGTTACCTAACTTCTCTTGGAAAAAAAAATCCAAGTGCTACATCTCATTACCTTTATCCAGAGGAAGATTCCCTCCCCAGTCTCCTAACTTCCTGAGCCAGGAGACACCTGCCTCTCATCTCCCAGGAGAACACAGCCTTGGGGGGAGACAGCCCCAGTGGCCCAGGTCACCTCCAGCTGCCCAGACACATACACTGAGCCAGGCTTGAAGACACTGCATAGATCTTGGTGCAGGCCGATGGTGTGAGTCAGGGAGTGCCTGTCACGCACAGAGAGGCTGCCATGCATGCATCACGCGTGTGGCATAGGGCTCTCCCCTGTGGCTTGGCAGCAGAACCCTATTATTCAATGTGACCTCTTCAGGAGTGGTTGGGCCAGTCCTCACTGCTCTCCCCCTGGGCCCATCATACCACCTGGTCAGGGTCAATACACATGCGCTCAGTCTAGCTACGGATGGCTACTGAGCCCTGTGTGGGTGTGGGCTGCACAGATGTGTCAGAGGCAGCCCCGGCACAAGGAGCAGAGGCCAGCTGCTTCCCCACCTTGCTGCACCTGAGGCTCACCACCTAAGGGGCCAGTGTGAAGGCTGATGTCAGCTGTGCGCTGCACAAAGGGTCTGTGCCGGAGTGGCTGCTCTATTAGCACGGTGCTTCCTGTGCTTCCCTGAGAAGATGAGATTAAGTCTCACTGCAGGCTGGCTGAGGTCAGCATGCTTACCCTGGCACCCCAGCCAGGACATCTCTCCCTGGGATCCCCTGTGCCACAGCCCTGAGACTGCCCAGCCTTTGTAACAAGAAGCCTAGCATCAAAGCCCAGGCCACTGGCTCATTCTCTGTCTCAACACTTTGCATCTGCCAAGGAGGAGGTCACAATAGAGATGGAGGTTGGGTCAGGAGCCCGTAGGCCCTCACTAAAGCCAGGTTGGGGCCTTTGATGCCCACAGCCATACAGAAAAAGATACGCAGAACAGTACCCAGAAGACCAGGCCTAGCTCTGTGCTAGCATACCCCTGAAACTGTGGCCAGAACTCGTATACTTTGAAGTCACCAGGACCCCTTGTTGCCTGGTACCCTAAGCCTATGGTCACTATACTCCATACCCCAACCCTCTACTACCCCCTGATGGTCAGCCTTGCTGGGACTCTGCATGACAAACCTTGCTTCTCAAACTCTTCAAACAGTGTCAGGCTGGTGATGCTGGGCCCTGTGAAGATGATGTAGTTCTTGCCAGCCGCATCTCGGCACAGGCTCCTGGCCACCATGCTATGGAGCTGGGGCTTGCTCTTTAGTGCATCCAGCCCATCAGGGCCTCCGCCTTCCTTCAAGTGGACATAAATCTGTAGAGACACACAGAGTTAGCCTGGACCCAACAGCATAGCCAGGAGCCCGGGGCCAGCAAAGGTGGGCCTTCGTCCCCAGGCTTGGAGCATGTGAAAAGCTGCCCTGTGGCCCAAGCCACCTCATACCGAATCAGCTGGCGACTCAGGCCAGATGCTTCTGTGTGGCAAGGTCAGGATGGAGAAAAAATAGGCCAAGTGGCCACAGGCGCCAAACCTGGCAGTTAAGGTCAACACCATTACCAGTCCTGAACAGTAAAGGTCCCTTAGGTTTACCATATATCAGTGATAATGAACCTCTTGGAGCTTTCAGTGATACAAACAGCCCATTGTAGCCCACATACTATCTCTGCAATAGAGAAAGGTAAAGGTGATTTGCTAGCTAGGTAGGATTGGATAAAAATGAACTCCTGCCTGAGACCAAGGCTCCCCGGAGGGTGTGCCTAGACTTTAGCATGAAGTCTTTTGTCTATTCTGTGCTCATCTCCAACAGAGGGGCAAAGCATAGCTTTAAGAGCCTGGCCCTGCTGGGCACTGTGGCTGGCCTTTAATCCTAACACTGTAGGAAGGTGAGACAGGAGGGTCACAAGTTCCAACCAAGCTAGGGAAACTTAGCCACTTAGCTGGACCAGAAACAAATCTGGGGATATAGCTCAGCACAAAGACCTTAAGTTTGATTCCCAGCACAGGAGACAAAAAAAAAAAAAAAAAAAAAAAAGTCTGAGTCTCTCTGTGGCTGCAGCTGTGAATTCTCCCAGGTGGTCCTGGATAGCATCCTCTTCTACAGGGAACACAGCTGCTTCTCTGGAATGTTCAGATCCTCTATTGGCAGCCTTTTCCCAGCTCTTATTGATACAGGAGTGATATTAGGACCTCTAAACAGCATATAACTCTTAACCTATTAGATGTCTGATACACCGAGTTTGTGTTCTCTAAAATGGAAGAATGAGTTTCAAGGAACAGCAAAGGTTAAGAGTAGGGAATATTTACTGAGAGGGAGAGGTTGTGGGGACCCATTGGTTTGTCAGTGTCCCCTGCTGTACCCAGGGAGAAATGCTGGCAGGAATGAGGAAAAGGCAGGCAAGAAGAAAAGAGCTGGATCAGGTGGTGGCCTGTCTGCCTGACTGGCAAGACCACTCCCAGAATAACAGCAGAAGCCTTTATACCTTTGCAAAGCCAGTACTAAGTGTCACAAGGTTGCCTAGTGACTAATAGCTGACAGTAACCAGTCAGGATGTTTGTCTGTGCACTGAGGTAGCTTGACTGCTTGAGGCACCGAGGCCTAGTCACACCTTCACACATTTGTCCAATTTTCCAATTTCTGTGGCTCCCAACAAGAGATATGCTCTTGAGAGGCAGGAGCGGACCCAAAAGCAGGTTGCTGAGGACCCCACTTCTCAGGGAAAGTTTTACAGTGCACAACTAGGGGGGTATAATGTGGGTTGCAGCTACAATCAATCAATAAGATTATAAGTACAGCTGCTTAGTTAATATCGATCCAGTGGGGGAAGCAGGTCACGCAGCAAGCGCACATGGAAAGAACACAGAGCTTTTAGGGAGCAACGAGCTCCCCTTGCATTGACACACACGGCCAGGCTTGTCACTTGTTTCTATGCATTGGTTTTTCTTTTAAGTTTCCTTAACAGCTCAGTGGCTTAGGCAGTCCCATTTGTCAGTCTGAGGAAGCCCAGGTCCTTTTCTGCTCAGGGACACAAAACTGAAACTGGAGTAGGCCCTATGTTCCTGTCTGGTGCTTCAGCTCTTCCTTGGTACCTTTGGGTCATTTCCTGTATCTGCAGCCTGAGGTTCCCGTCTCTGTGCATCAGCCTTTTCTTGGCTGCCTGGGGCACCAATCAGCCGCTGGCCTCCCTGCGGCTCGCACATTGCTCTCCATAAGGCTCCTCCACCTTCAGGCCGGCAGTGGTGCCTGTTTCTTGGGTGAAGGCCTCTCTATGTTGTATCTTCCGGCTCCTCTTAAGGGCTCACCTGGCCGGGCCAGGCCTGCCATGACAATTTTCCTCTAACTGGTTTAAAACCATAATCCATTTTTCCAATCAGACCCAAATAGGGTTGGGAGAATCACTGGGAAGTGTGTGCACATGCAGCAGGAAGCATGTGTGTCTCAAGATGTATTCTCTGTGCATGAGTATTCTGCACACCCACAGATCTCAAGACCATTGTGGTAAACAGAGCACTCCCCCACCAACCAAAGTCATCACAGTGAGGATGACATTATCTTATTCCTGGAAACAGACAGATGTCAACTTTTATGTGGACTAACAGTGAACCTCACCTTCCCAACCCAAACTGTGTCACTGACAACCCAAGAATTAGCAAACATGAAGTCAATGTGGAATGCGGAAATTTCTGCAGGGAAATCTGCACTATCAGTTGGAAACCTAGAAGTATGGCCACTACAGAAACAATAAAGAAGGGCTAGGGAGAGAGCTCAGTAGAGTTAGCGCTTGCCTGGCAAGCGCAGGGTCCTGAGTTCAATCTCCGGTACTGAAAGAGAGAGAGAGAGAGAGAGAGAGAGAGAGAGAGAGAGAAACCAACAAGAGTCAAGACACCAATCAGCCCATCTCCATCAAGAGAGTGACAGGAAAACTATTTGAAAGTCATATAAAGAGGAAACCACATCATTTACAGCAACAACCTGGAGGTTACTAAGTAGAATAAGCCAGGCCCAGAAAGACAGGTACTGCCCAAGCTCACTTATATGTGGGATCTAAAAAGGCTTCATTGTTAAAGCAGAAAGTAGGATGGTGGTTACCAGAGCCCTGGGTGGGGAGTCTTGAGATGTTGGCCATAGGGTTTAAATTTTCAGTGGATAAAACAAAGTATAACATACTGACTACTGTTGATGATAATGTACCCGGTGCCAGAAAAATGCCATAAGATTTTAAGCGTTCTCGCTACAAAAAATGGCACAGGCAACAACCCGTGAAGTTGATCTCACCATTTCCTAATATGTGCATATTTCAAAACATCAACTGGACACATTAAGTTTATGCAGTTGCCAATTATGAATAAATATTTTAAAACTTTGTAAATATTCATTCAATTTTACTCATGCTTTATACTTTTAGGAATTCAATCCAAGGTAACAGTCAGGAACACTAATGGGTTTACACATCCACCTCAGATTTTTTGGTAATAGCAAAAAAAGTTAAGCTACATAGCGGAGGCTGATTGTATGTATGTATGTATGTATGTATGTATGTATGTGTATATATATATATATATATATATGACAATACAGTATGCAAGTACTTTCAGTGTGTGTTTGTTTAGATAGATATCCTGGTGATGTCTTCAAGTGGCTATTTTTGTATAATATAAAGTATTTATGATATTATAGATATTGTAGGATTTTTTGTTTTTATATAATGTAAAATATTTATAGGAATTGCATGCTGGGATTTTCATGCTTTTGACACTAATACAATTTAATCAGGACACTGAATGTCATAAAAGGACTTCCTCTCAGCATGAACTGAGGTGCGGGCCAGCACGAACCGAGCATGTCTGAGATCCAGGCTCCTGCTCCTTGCCAGGCACAGCGTCGAGTCTGAGGGCCTCTTGCTCCTGTCACTATACATTTTCCAAACACCAGTGAGCAGCTGAGAGCTCTGGCCCTCAGCTAAGATGTGGAGGACAGTGTGGAACAAGACCCATGTAAGATTCCTCAGCTGCTTGCCTAGGCAGGTACAGCCATCTCCTTGGGAAGGGTGGACAAGGACATGGCAGCTGTCACAGGGAAGGGGAAGGGAGCAGCACTGGCAGGCATTCTGTTCCCTTCAGGATACCAGGAAATGGCACAGTCGGGAGGCGGCCACAGCCAGAGGCCACGGGTCATGAGCCCGCGTCATTCATCACTGCACAGCAAAGAGCTTTCAAAGAAAATATAAAACAGGGTCTACACCAAAATGTAATATGAAGTTTGATCCCTGGTACCAAAAACAGAAACACGGTAACCTGAAAAGTCCCAGCCTAGGAGCATGATTTAGTTATGAGGGCTGGGAAATCCAATTCTGCAAAGGCTCCACTCAGCAGGGGTGCCTTCCTGTGGCTGCTGTTCCCAACTCCACTAGTCTCAGCTGGTATCACTGACTTCATCTGGCCCATGGGAGATAACAGGGCTTCCTCTGTGGACAAGTGAGCACCAGTGGAGCCTCTTCCCTGCCAGTGCTGCCCCATTCCATCTAGATGACAGCTGGTGACCTGAGACAGCGTCACCACAGAAGCCACAAGCCTCCTTACACTACAGGAGCCTCTACTACACAGCACCAATATGCATGCCATCCCTAAGTGGGACAACTCCAGGTCTGCACTTAAAGAGTGAGACACGGCTGGGCCCAGTGGTACCCTTCTGTAACCCCAGCACCCCATCAGGCTGAAGCAGTAGGATCCCAAGTTTGAGCCCTGCCTGGACAACTTAGCAAGACCCTGTCTCAGAGAAAAAAAAAAAAAAAAAGTAAAAGGATGAGGATGTGGCTTAGTGCAAAGATCCTGGGTTCAGTCCCTAGTAATGTGCACGTGCGCACACACATACACAGAAACGTAAGCTACCTCCCCACGTACTCTAGCATCTGGCTCACAGTCCCACCAGCACACAGTGGCAGGCTCCTCCGAGTGGGCAGGGTGGGGTCTGCGAAGACACTTTTCTGCCTGATGTGAGCAGGGCTGGCACATCTTTAGGGCAGGAAATGTACCTTGAGACATCAACCCTGTCACTTTTCCTAGAAAAATTTTCCTCTTTCCTATGATTTAGTAATTTCTTAATACACATGTTTAAACACAGGGAAGAAAACTTATTGACACAGAGGGCTACCCTTTGCCCAGGGCAGTGTTACTAATGCTGCCTGCTTCACGCTGATGCTCCAATAGAGAGAACCCTGGGTGTGCCGGCCACACAGTGATGTCTTTGGGGATGCTCAACCCACAAACCCACAAGCCCTCCCAGCCTTACATCTGTGATGCCCCAGATCTTTAGAGGCACGGCTGCTTCCGTCCTTCCCTAACTCCTCCAGAGAACATGGGCCAGCCATAGAAACAGAGGGACCCAGGGCCACCCAGAGGCACCAGCTGACAACGCTCCCTTGGCTGCCAGTAACTGATGTCCTCCAGTCAGGGGAAGAATCCTTTCCCTCACTCCATCCTGACTCCTGGCCCTACATTGGTGTACAGCATGTTCGGAGATGTAAGACTGGTGACCTACGGCTGCATGTGCGGAGCCAGGGATGGTACAGGTGATGTGACTGTGGCAAACAGCACAAGAGTGGGCCATCCGCCCTCTTGGAGGGACACAGTCAAGGGTGGAGTTCTCAGTCTCCTGGAATGCCTATAGGTCAACCATTCTTGAGTCAGGAAAGGCCATAGTGTCCACACGCAAGAGAAAGAGGCAACTGTGTGGGTATTGAACCAAGAGGGTGTAGCTGTCATCCATGGGTCTGTAGGATTGAGCCTATTTACCTGGAGGGTTGAACTGGGCAGGACAATGTGCAGGGACAGGCTGGTCACCCCTGCCTCAGGTAGAGGGAGCAGCCAGCCCTGCCTCAGTGAGCATCATTAAAGGATGAGAGAGAACTGGATCTTGGTCAACACAGCCCCAGGCCCAGGCCCTGTGGCAACTGTACCCCCAGTCACCTGCACAATGAAGCCGGTGGAGGAGCACTGCCGGACCCACAGGCTGAATTTCCGCTTTTTCCTCTTCCGAAGCTCACGTTCCGTGCATGTGGCAATGAACACAGGGTCCTCATCGATCAAGGGTTCATGTAGCACCTACAGGAAAGGAAAGCTAGAGGTTCTCAAGGGGCAGCATAGCAGGCATTCTGGTGATTATTAGTATTGGCCTAAAGTCCATACTCCCAACCCTCACATGACAGAGGGATCTGCAGAAGGGACCCTGGCCTCAGGCTGGGCATGCCCAAAAGAGGGCATCCACCCCTTCCATGATGGACAGCCCCCACACCTGAAGAGCGCTTTCTTTCACTGAGTCAACTTACACATATTTAACTTAAACCCAGATGTCACTTCTGCCCATGGGAAACAAAGGAAAAACACACGTACTTTCTTTAGCTTTGCTCTGGTGCTGGGATGGGACCCTGGCTGGTGCTTGCTAAGCTGCTGTTCCACTACTGAGATTCCCAGGCCCTTCAGGTCTGCAGCCTGCTCCTGTCTGCCCACGACTTCTCTCCAGGCTGAGAGTCCTCTAACCCCGGCTCACAGATGGCCCATTCTGCAGCTGTGCTGTGCCCCACTTCTCTCCCCTGAGTGCCCTGTATTCCTGAGATCTAGGCAGGGAAAACTTCACCTGGCTTACCTTGCTCACATGGTTGTGTGACTTATTCAATGACAAGATGATATAAAGTAAATAGAGATGGCATAGTAGGCCTGAGAGGGGTGAAAGTTTTCATTCTTCAAGCTAAGTAGTTTTAGGGCTTTCAGGTAAATGTTGGTTTATTTCATTTAAAAAAAAAAAAATTGGCACTGCTAGAGATAGAACCTAGGGTCTCGTGCAGGCCAAAGAAGCACTCCATTTCTTAGCTGCAGCCCAGCCCCTTGGGGAAATCTGAGAACATAATATATTCTCCCCTAGCCCTATTTCAAGATGAATTATAAGTTAAGGTGTATATCTGCAGTTAACTAAATTAAAAGGCATAGGTCAAAATGTAACTCTAGGAACTCTACACAATGCTCTAGGTCAGGGGCCAGCAAACTATGGCAGGGTCTGGCCTGTTGCCTGTTTTTTAAAGTAAGTTATTTATTTATTTATTTATTTATTTATTTATTTATTTATTTATTTGTTACAGGGTCTCACTACACAGTTCGGACGCATAGTGATCCTCCTGTCTCAGCCTCCCCAGCACTGGGATTATAGGTGTGCACCACCATGCCTGGTTTCAGTGACCTACATGAGTGGGGCCAGCACGGCATGTGGTACCAGGGATTGAACTTGGGTCCCTGTGCTTGCCAGAAAGGTGCTTGGACTGCTGAGCTATCTCCCCAACTCCCTGCTGCCTGTTTTTGTAAATAAAGTTTTATTGGGATATCACTACACTTGCTCATTTAAATGTATAAATATAAATGCCTGGAACTGACAAAATCCAGCAAGGACCACATATAGGCTAAAGTACTTTTTGGTCATTTACAGAAAAAACTTCCAACAAATGAATCACCTGGGAAATCTTTCTAAGTTAGGCTCTGACTCAGTGTGCTGGGGCCCTGCCTGGCAATATGTGTGTTCGCCAGGCTCCCTGGGGCTCTCAGAGCTAGGATGATCAGCACAGCATGGAGAGTGACAGACACACTGTGACCTGCAGTCCCCTAGTAACAGTACCTTGAACTCCAGTGTAAAAGGCATTGACCTGGCACTACTGGGTGGGGGAAGTTTGTTTACTGGTTTGCTCCCATTGTTTTTTCTACTCCCGGAAGCACAGGAAGCATCAAGCCCCATCCCTGTCTGTGTCTGCTTGTGAGGGTGCAGAGAAAGCTGCCTGGCTTCCCATCATCCTGGGCCCACCCACCCTTGCTCCTGGTCTCCTACTTGCTAGCTCTGCAGCAAGCGAAACATTCAAAACCCCATTTGAAGCCACTGTAGCAAAACAGGTGACCTATGTATGGGGCGAGCAGAGGGGTGGGATGGGAAGGATGCAAGGAACTGCCTGCTCCCCTCCCGCTCCCCAAGCTGTGCACCCCACAGGAAGCAACCGCCTTGCCCTCAGAGAGCCAGCAAATGCACCCCTTTCTGCTCACTATGGACACAGCATCAGCTGCATACTCATACCTATTCACACCAAAGCAAAAGGGCCAACTGGAATTACTTGTTGTCATGACCCACCTTACCCCCCTCCCCCGTTTCTGTCACTGAGTATGAATGGTCAGTACTGAGCATAGCCCAGAACAATACCTCTGACCTCCAGAATCTGTACACTAGAAAAATCTTTCTTCTCCCACATGGCAAGAGCAGAGAGCAACTCTACCCTTCAGTATCAGCTCCCAAGTCACCCTCTGCCTGTGACAGCTCACCCTGGGGAGTGACACCGGCCTGGAGATCTGGTCCTAATAAATGCTCGGCCACACTCAGCAGCTCAGGCACCCTCCCCTTTGACTCTTCCAGCTCCCACAGATCTGAAGTTGGCTCAACAGGCCTCGGTGACAGCACAGTCCTTTGTCCTCCCCTTGTCTCACATCCAGCCATAAGAGGGGTGACTGACTCCAAGTTCCCTGTCACCTCCCAGCCTGCACTGGGGCTACAGTCAGCTTCTTACAACTATACTACCAGCTCCTCCAGCCCTACCTTCCTGCTTGTGTGGTCAAGCAGTAGGTACCTATTATGGTTTGCATCTAGTTGTCCCCCCTCAAAGCCTCATGCAATCATGGGACAGGGACATCTAGAATTTGTGATTAACTCATGATCCACTGGGATTATGGGTGATCCAAGGCTGGGATTATGGGTATATGTACTTCCCCCAGCCTGGGGCAGAGAGCCTGAGTGCAATATAAGAGAGACAGAGAGACAGATTTTCTCTCTGTTGCCACTGTTGTTTCACCGCCATGAACTGGCTGCTCTCTGCCCTGTGCCGCTCTGTCTTGGAGCCAGCCAAGTATGGACCGAAACCTCCAGTAACTGTGAGCTAAACAAACCTTTCCTTCCTTCCTTTTTGGTGTCAGGTATCTGTCCCAGCAAAGAGAGAAGAGTAACTGAGACAGTACCACTGAGAGTTGTTCCTCACCCTGCTCCAAGGCCTCACCCCTGAGGCTTCTAGGTGCCCCCTACCTTGGGGCTTCACCCCCTCCTGGGTCTCCCTAACCCTGGTCATGCCCTACAGCCCTTGAGCCACACAATCTTCAACTCTCTTTCAATACTTGACATGCATTTCTCTGCTGGGATCTCACCAATCCGCAGGTTACTTTGAAGAAAATGGTAGGAAAAAATTAGCAGCAGAAATATAGACAGAAAATTACAAAAAGGCTCAGGAAGACTGCTAAACCCCCTTAGGGTGCCTATGGCCATAGCTGAGTGGGACAAGCCCAGTCCTTAGAGCTGTACAGTCTGCAGGTGCCAGGCAAGAGAGCTAAGACTGTCACTCCGCCTTGCAGAGCCAACTCAGGACGGGTACCTGATAGGCACACAGCAGACCGAAGTGTGACCATGGCTGCACCTGCCTCAATGGGGAGCCAGTAGAGTCTCCAGGCCCCTGTACACCAACCATCCAATTAGCCAGTTGCCAGATGGCAAGAGATGCCACAGAGAACCCACAGCCTTCCATGGCCGCTCCCAACCAGCAGACCCCAGGAAAGTCAGGAGGCAATCCTGATCCTTGGATTCTATCAGAACATCTCTAGTCTGGTTCATTTTCAACCTAGCAAGTTACACAGACATGGGAGGTCATCCCTGTATTCCCAGTTGCTTAGTAGGCTGAGGTCAAGTTTGAGGTCAATCTAAGCAACTTAATTAGACCCTATCTCAAAACCAAAAAGACAGAGAGAAAGAGACAGAGAGAGGGAGAGAGAGACAGAGGGAAAGAAGGAGGTTGGGGGGGCTAGGATGTAATTCAGTGGTACAGCACTTGCCTAGCATATGCAAACACCTGAGTTCCATCCCCACCATGGAAGGAAGGAAGGAAAGAAAGAAGGGGGGGAGGGAAGAAGGGAGAAAAGAAGAAAAAAAAATGTGTCCTGGCTGCAACTGGTGTTAAAAGCTTGTGACAAACAAGACCGTGTCCCCAAGCATCCTTCCTTAGGAAGATGAGTGACCCCGGTAGGGTAGTAAACACTGGGTGGCATCAGCAAACAGGAATGAAGAAGGGGATGTGAGCTTGACAGTAGGCCCTGGCATTGATTACGACTTCTGAGCTAAGGAGAAGAAGAAAGGAGCACCCCATCAGGAAAGGGCAGGCCACACACCATGGCAATCATGAAGAACCAGGACAGAAGGGCTCAGGTGGACACAAGGCAGTGGGGAAATAAGTGGACATGGTGCAGCAAGGATTCAGTGCACACTGGACATGGAAGGCTCAGGCAAAGAGCAATAAGGAGCTGAGAGGGAGCAGAACCACCACCTCCAGTGTCCACTGAGACTGTCAGAAAGGTCCCGTAACTGCAGCTCCCAAGCCTCTGGGCTGTGTGCCCAGTGTCCACAGATCCCTGGCACATGAGTAGGCTCAGTCACTGCCTTCTCCACCCAGACAGCATCCAAGAAAGCTAACTCTGGGGTCCGCCGATCTACCCACAAAGGAGACCTGCTGCGGGATGAAAGAAGGACCCTTTCAGCAAAGAGTCAAGTGCTGCCTCATCAGGGGCTCCCACCAGCTCTCTGCTCCAGGCTGGGCTCAGCCACCTGGGTTTATGCAATGGAACAATAGTGGAGGAGTCCTGATGTGACCATGGCCAGCCAGGGCAGGAGGACAACCTCGTAGTGTGACTGCAGGGGGAGGCTAGGGTGCCTCAGGAGTCTCACCTGGGTCTGGGAAGGCCGGAAGGCGGCATGGAAGCTGCCCTGCAGGGCATCCAGGAAGGGCTGCACCTTGTAGAGCCCATGTGAGGACTGGCTGGAGCGGAAGGCCACCACGTGGAAGTACTTGAGGATCTTCTCAAAGCGGGCCTGGCTCATGACCAGCGCCAGGCTGCGGTTGCTGTAGAAGCCACCGCTCCAGATGCTGAGGACCGACTCACAGTGGGAGACACTGGTGGAGATCACGTAGCCCAGGAAGGCCTTCATCTCGGCCAGTGTCACCTCTGCCCAGGCACCGTCACTGCCAAAGCGCTCCTGGAACTTCCTGGCATACATATTAGTCTGCACCACCATGTTCTTGAGGACATTGTCAGGAACAAACAGTTGGAAGAAGTCCATGGCACTGGCACTGGGGGGCATCTTTCGGGTTGGACCTGAAACCCAAAGACAGGCCAAGCTCTCACTACTGTATGCCTCGGACCCACACACAGGAGCAAGGCCCCGGCCCTGGGCCCCTGCTCCTCACCATGCCTCTGCCACTCTTGCATT
Organism: Octodon degus; assembly: GCF_000260255.1. Lineage (NCBI taxonomy): Eukaryota > Metazoa > Chordata > Mammalia > Rodentia > Octodontidae > Octodon > Octodon degus. The sequence continues at coordinate 943,840 of NW_004524703.1, forward strand.
CTCTCTCCCAGGAGGAGCTGGCATGCCCATCCCAGCTGGAGGTTAGGCCTGCCCCTCCTGTCCACCCTGCCCCCGTGGCCCAGGCCTCTGCCACACCACTGCACCTGGGCCGCTCCCTGACAATGCACACACAGAAGCCCTGGCATGGTACCCATGGGCACAGATCCAAAGGTGAGGATACAGGAGGGAGGGGGACACAGGCAAACATGCACTTGGTGACGGTTTGCCGGCTTTCATTTTCTGTAAATAAAATGCTTCCACCCCATGGGGCTTGATGAAGCCATTCAGGCAGGGCAGTGGTTTCTACTAAACATTCCCGACACAGCAATCTCAAATTTATTAGTGAGTAAATATGAAGGGGTTGGTTTAGATCATTTCATCAATGTGATAAAAAGCTCCACAAATTGTGACTAATGCAGCCCCTCTGAACACACTTACAATGGGCTGCATCCTGATAAGCCCACTGGGAATAGGAAATTATAAGTGGAAACATCTAACGCAGGCAACCTACCAGGCATCACTTGCTTGGAGCACAGCCCCCCATCCAGGAGGGTGGCTGCAAGCTGTGACTCACCGTCCTTTCCCACAAGACACCACACTGCTAGCCCCAGAAAAGATTCCAGGGCCAGGGAGATGGCTCAGTAGAATAAGTGCTTGCCTAGCAAGCAGAAGAGCCTGAGTTCAATCCCTGGTTCTGCCAAAAAAAGAAAAAAGAAAAGACTCCAAACCCGTTCCTGGCATGGATTTTACCAAAATATTACTGCTTTTACACCATTATAAGGCAGAGAAATCCTAACTGAACCGTTAAGCTGGGGACCGTGTTTGTATATATTAAGAGCTATGGCTTGCAATCCTCCATAAGGTAGGCTGAGTGAACGCAGACTGGAGATAAGCTTTGCTTCCCGATGCCAATTTTTAGTAAAAGCTATGTACCTTCTTTAGAATTGTCATCGCTGCTTGCCCTAGCCTTCCTTTGCTGCTGATTTGGACAGTCTGAAGCAAGGGCTTTTTGTTTTCGTTTTACAGCAAACTAAGATAACGTAAACAAGCCAGTGTGGGTTTTGGAGTCAGGTGGACAGATCTGCACTCTTAACACCCAGGATTTACTTCCAGCTGGCTGTACAATCTTACCTAAATTTCTTAATATTTCCCCAGAACTAGCTTTTCCATTTTGAGCCTAGAAATATAGTTTGAAAGGAGCTAAGGAAGAATAAAACAAACACAGCCACACCCATGGTGTGGTCCATCAGAGGGGAGACACCTTAGGCCTGACCAGTGACCCTCAGATGTCACCTGCAGAGATCTGTCATGAGTGGAGGACTTTCCAAAGGCAAACTCCACGGCCCTCAGTTTACAGAACTGAAGTCAGGTGGAGGAGCAGAGCTGCCACCAGTGTCACCAACCTCATTTGGAAAGGTGGCCAGATGACAGGCCAGGAGGACCAAAGGGCCTGCGTCCACACCTGCCCACTCTATTTCAGCAGAGCCTCAAAGCCCTCTGAAGAAGCCATAAAGTTTCTCAGCAGGGGTACTGCACAGGGAGGGAGATCAGCTTCTAAGTGCAATATTACATGAAGTGGGATGGGATTTTCTTTCCTAAATTTATGTTTAAAGTAATTCTGGCCACTTCACGACTAAGCTATGTGGCAAACCCTGGCCTGGCCAAAGGCTTCATGAGAAAACTGGGAGGGGATTGGCATCCACTTCTCTGTTCAGCTTTGACTTTGACCTCTCTCCTTGGCCTTTCACCCTGTACTAACTCTCCTAACACACTGCCAGGAAAAGAGGAAAGGAGGGAGGAATGGGAGCAGGGAGGGAGGTGGGGAAATGCAAGGGAGAGGGGGAGGGAGAGAGGGAGGGAGGGAAAGAAGGAAGGAAGAAGAAGGGAAGGGGAAGGGAAGGGGAAGGAAAGGGGAAGGGAAGGGGAAGAGAAGGGGAAGGGGAAGGGGAAGGGGAAGCGAAGGGAAAGGAAGGAAAGAAGGGAAGGGAAGGAGAAGGGGAGGGAAGGGAAGGGAAGGGAAGGGAAGGGAAGGGAAGGGAAGGGACGGGACGGGACGGGACGGGACGGGACGGGACGGGACGGGACGGGACGGGACGGGACGGGACAGGACAGGACAGGACGCAAGCAAGCTCCCATACACAGCCACCGAATGACACAGCCCTACAGAAAGGGGAGGGTATCCCAGCCACACCCACCTATGCAGCCCTTTCCTGTGTCTGTCCCTGACACCTCACTCTCCCAAGTTGTACCACTACCTCTGCCTGGGGACAAAAACAGGTCCCCATGGTCTTTCTCACCAATCAGCTACCTGAAATGACTCACAGCCACAAAAGTAAAGCTCAATATAAGAATACAAGCCAGGCCCAGGCACCCCGTTTTAAACACTGTAGGATCCCCCAGACCCCTGGAGCAAGTGACATGGTCTTTGTCAGGCACTCAGGGGCCTTGAAGCCTGATCCTCCACCCACCCCACCACCCTCCCTACAGGGATGTGGCCCGCTACTTATGGCTCCTCCACCCCTCCCGACCTAGCTGCCCCTAGCATGGGCCCTGGTCCCAGGTGCTTTATTTCAGTGGGAGCCTGCCTCCACCACCCACCTCTGGCCCTGGTTCAGTGTGAAAGTGGAAGCCAACGCTGCATGCCATGCATATCCACACTGGTATCTGGTTTGCAATGGCGAAGATGGACAGAGGGCAAGACAGTGCCACAGCCCTCGGGGATGAGTTTGGTATGAAGACCCAGGTCAATGTGCAGCAGCCCGCCACACCTGGGGACACACCAGCACCTGTGTGCTGGACGGAGAGCTCTGAGGGGCACTAGGAAGTGAGCACAAGCCGTTTGCCTCTGGCCACAGGACGCCATAGAGGATGGAAGGGGCCTGGAGTGGGTAGGGGTGATCCGCGAATGCTTCTCCTCACAGAGAGCAGGATGAGGGAGGGTTTCAGGCAAGCTTGGAGGCACCTCTGGCCCCTCCCTTCCAAACTGAGAATCTCTTGGCCCTTCGTGGCCACCTATGTCCTCTCTCCCTCCCTGGGAGCCACACTGCAGGCCGTGTGACCCTAGGTGGACCTCGTGACCTCTCAGCAGCTCAGCGCCCTTATCCACTGAATAGCACTGAAGACTCCCAGAGGGCAGGTCAGTGACTCTGCAGACAGCAGGCCAGTCAGTGAGGGCCAGGCCACTCCCTTCATGGGACGGCCCCAGACGAGGAGGCCTACGGGGCATTCCCACAGGTGGAGCTGGGTCCTTCCTCACCCCACTGCAAAGACAGAACAGCTCTGCACACGCCCCTGAACTGCAGCCTTTAGATATGCAGCCTCTCTCAGAGGTGAGAAGGGCATTCTGAATGAACTGATATTTTTGCAATAAACTTCCAACATTTTCATGACACAGATGAGGATCAGTTAGTATTTTTGATATATAACTTCCATTTTATTGTACCTTTTCCAGAAACTATTTTAAACGAAGAGTTTAATATAATGGAATTGTTTATCTCCAGGCTAAATCAAACAAGTACAAAAATAAACCAGAAGATCCTGCATCAGCACAAAATTTCTTATTTTGAGGTAGAAAAAACCAAGGCCACCCCTCCACAGTACCCACATAGGGCTAGCACCCAAATGTCACCTGTCATGCCCTCCCCCACTCCCCATCCTTCTCAGGATAGCCCAGACCACCAGCCTCAAGACCCCCCAATGCCTCAGGGTGCCTCTGGGCCTTCAGGTCTCACAGGAGCCAGGCTCTGGGGACAGCAATGCCTTCCTGCTCCTGCCACTCCAGGAGAACCTGCCTGTGTCACAGCGGCTCAAACCTCTGACTGGCACCAGGAGATCCCATTCTGGCCCTGAACCCCATTGTGGGAAAGTCCCCCAGCAGATCCACAGACGTACAACTGCACATGTGTGGGCTGCAACTGCTCCACGTACACAGCTCTTCACAATCCTCACTCGGTGGAGGAGGGAGGCCAGGTCTGAGGGGTCCCAAGATTATAGACAGAGCCCCAGAGAGTCTGCAAAGATGGCTAGAAGACCTTCTCAAAGCTGCCAGAGAGGCCACAAGCTCTGACAACTGAGGAGCTGATAAGGGCAGCTAGAAGCTGCTGAGGGCGGCAGCATGGTGGGCCAGGGGCTGCCACACAGACCTACACTTTTTCAGTCACAATTCCCCCAAACTGAGCAAAAGAGCCCTGTGCTGATCATTGACTATTTCCACAAAAGGATAATCCAGGAACGGCCAGCGCCCCTGCATCGAATGTGATGCAGGCTGCAGCAGTTGTCACCTTCAGCCAAGCTAATCACCCATTCTCTTGAATGCTTGTCCTCCCCCAAGGCTCACGCTGGATGAGCCTCTGGCTTCTTGGTCAGCACCAGGGGTGCAGGATTTGGCCACTTACCGGCAAATGCTTCCAACTTCCTTCCTAGCTTAACCTCTTCATCAAAACCAAGTGACCTGACTGTGCAGGACCAGTGTAGGACAGGAGCCCACATGTGTGTCCTGGAGGCTGTCCTGATACCCAGGTTAAGGACCACCCTCCTCTGAGTAAATAGTAGAGGTTATTTCACATGTGACGGACCTGAGGGTCATGGGGCATCCTTCCTACATACACGTGACATGTCCCCACAGCACAGCACAGGGGACACATTTAAGGACACTCATTTGTAAACCATTTTCCACACAATGCATGTACTTGGGTAAGAGATGGCATCCTCCCGTGAAGCTTAAGATTTCACTCCTGTGTGATGGCCAATCCCAGCACCTGCCACCTGCAAATGACCTGCTCAAAAACATTTCTCGGAGGTGTTCTGTTGGGTGAGGTGGCCCTGACCATCTCCATGAGCTCTAGCAGTGAACAGTCAGCAGATAGAGTCACCACTGTCCTCCCCAAGATGAATATCACATGCTGGGCCAGCACTACAACTGGGACCCTCCACATGGACCCCTCCTGCGGTAGGCTCCACCTTCACTTCAGTGGCATCCAGCATTGTAGTTCACAGGAACAACAAATTCTTTGGACTCTGTCAGTAAACAGGGATTGGGCCATACTGTCTGTTTAGATGGAGTGAACGGCTTTCCCTCTGACCAGATCCAGGATTAAAGTGAACAGCAGGACAACACAGGAAGGTTTATGATCATCATGTCCAGCACAGGGCATCAGAGCAAACCCAAAGCCAGGCTATAGAAGAGCAAACTACTATAGATAAAAAGCATCACCATGGCCAGACTCCACGCAGCAGAAGACTAAAGTCCAGGAGGTGACAGGGCTGCTCTGTGACAGTCTCTGTGAGCTTGATAATCCCTGCTGCCCAGGAGACAGCCCAACTGCTATGGCCTAACCACGCCCATACATTCCACCCTCAACCAAGATTACCTATTAAGACTCACAAAATTCACTTTTCCTGAATACTAGGTTGAAATACAGTGCAAGAATGTCCGTGGACTGAGAGATGGAGTTACCCACAGCTGGAGTCAGGAGGGACAGGGGCTGGGTTCTGCCCAGCTCTCCACCATCTATCTAAACCCCACAGAAGACAGCCGTGAGAAAATAGTGGCCTCACCCTATCCCAACACCACCTGGATGCTCTGTTTCTCACATGGGCTGGGTTACAAGCCTCCATCAGGCATGGGGCGGAAAAAGTATTTCCCATTTCTGTGGAGGACCCCAGAGGAGCACAGTGGTGAGGAGACTGGCCCATTTCACAGTGACTGGTCTGGATGGGCCACCCAGACCCTCAGCTACTGTCTTCCACAACTCCGCCCACTTAGCTCTGACCCTAATCAAAACAGTCCACCCCACTTTCTACCCCTCTGGGATGTGGGTTCTTTCTTGGGCTCCTTCCCTAGACTGTCCTCCTCACATGAATGGGCTCCAGCTAAAGCCAATGATGTTCCCACAACTGTTCCCTGAACCACCCTGATCTTCCTTCTGGAACATACAGCAAAGAAAGAGGCCACACACTGGATATGCCTGTGTAGACAGGACGATGGCCATTTAAGGGATCTTTTGCACCTCTTCATGGTGCAAGCCAGTTTAATTCCCAGCAGCCCCCTTGAGCAGTGCTGGGAGGCCATGCAGACAGCAAGGCTCAGTGAGAACTTGCTCAGGACCACGAAGCTAAGGAATGAGGACCTAGCATCCACCTGTATCTCATCCCACCTGCACAGGAAAAGCCCCGGTGCTGGGGTCCACCTGGCCTTGCGGTTGCTTCTGGTCTTCCATGCGTGCATGATGCTCTCACTACAAGGATGACTGAGAAGTAATCCAAGTTCTGGGAGGAGAAGGAGATGTTGAACCCAACCAATTGGATAGACACAGACTTGGGATCTGTCTCGGTGACTAAAAGAAATTCTTAGAAGGAACTGTATGCTGCCGAGGGAAACAGCTCCTCCTCAGGGCAACCTGGAATGACACAAGTGGCAGAGACCCAAGGGTGCCAATGTGCAAAGAGTAAATCCTAAATATCTGCAGAGGAAGTATGTATGGAGCTGTCATTTATGGTAAATCTCCATGGAGAGGCTAAGGGGCAGAGGTAAAAACATAGTCTTCTTCGTTTCTGATTGTTTCCTTGGAATTTGGAAGTGTGTGGCCTCCAGAAGGCACTTGCCAGACATGGGGCGAGGGAGAGAGAGGATATGGGTGGATAGGTGGGTGGACGGATGGATAACGAAATGAAATGAAGATTACAATCTCCAGGACTGAAGGGGGTCAGCTGCACCCTGCTGTTCAAGGTCAAGGACACTAAGGTGCTCATAAGAGAAGGGCAACACAATGGGGCAGAGTCCCTGCTGTGGGGCAAGGTCTGGGGCCAAGGCCTATGGGCATGGGATGGGCAAGACAAGGTTCTCACAGTAAGCAGGGGGTGCGCATGGTGAGTACAGACAGCTCTGCCTCGGCCTGGGCCCCACAGTCCTCAAGAACCTAGACTTATGCCTTTGTCCTATGTTCCAATGAGCTTCAACACAATCACAGGGACACACAGAGCAGGCTAGGGGGGGTGGTAAAATATGGGGAGTTTTGTGAGCCCATCTTAGCTTTTAAAAATAACACTAGGACACCAAAGCAGCAAACAGACAACCTGCACTGACTTCTGGCAGATCTTGGGCAGGGCCCAGAGAATGAGTCTCTGGAGAAGCCAGAGCTATTCAAGGTCCTAGACCAAAGAGTCTGGCACCTTTCACCCCAAACAAAGGGCAAGTCACAGCCCAGCATGAATCCAACTGCAGACATGGAAGAGCAGGCCTGAAGATATCCACCAGGCCTAAAACACTGCTGAGAAAGTGGTACCCTGTGGCGGTCTCTCTTGCTTTTTCCTGGTGTCTACATGCCCTGGGACAGAGGCGAGGGCTGTTGTACAGTTGAGAGCTCAGAGGCAGTAGGAGAGCACACAGGCATGGTCTCAGGCTGTGATCACATCCATGGACCCTTAATACCCACGGCACTGGCCCCACTGCAGCACAGCTGGTCTCAGAAAAGCAAAGGCAGACCACAGCTGCTTTGTTCCTAGAGCTAATTATATCCCTGCAATTCCTGAGTTACCACCCACACCCAGCTGGAAGGGAGAAAGGAGGAAAGGAGATAATGAGGGAAGCTTCTTCGAGTAGAGCACACCATCTCTATACATTGCCGTGAGTACTGATGACAGCATGATAAGCCATCCCAGCCCAGGGGAGGGGGCTTCTATGGACAGGAAGCCTGCTCCATCTCTGTGCAGAGGTCAGTATCCTCTAAATGTTTTCCAATAGTATGACAGTAAGAAGGTCCTCAAGGCAGCACCCATGAGAATAGCTCACCACGGCCCAGGCATTTCCAGTGTGCTGTGAGACCAGGAGGGAGCGGGCCAGCAGCGCTGCATGGAGGCTACCCAGGCAGCATGACACCAGGTGGGGAGCACGGCTCCTGGGACATTCTAGCTGTCTTTCCTATTAGAGGAAGTTGGCAGGGAAGGCCAACTACAAAACACACATGCATAAAACCATGTTTGATCTTCATGCACAAAGACAAAATCTACCATGAGCAATCAAAAGGGAAGGCCCCTGGAGATGCAGAACACTACAAACTGTCTTACCCACATAAGCATGCTTTCTTTCCTGCCACCACCCACTTATGCTCTTAGATTTCACAGTGAGCTGTTCTGGGAGAGGCTCCTGCAGACACGCCAGGAGCCACCTCCCCAAGGAGCCCTTCCAACCCCACCAGGTACAGCAAGGAAGGCCGCAGCTGTGCCCTGCACTCACCCTACCCTGCTCCTCCTCCTCAGAGTGCCACTCTGCTAACACAATGCTGGATGCCTGGTGGTGGAGGTAGAGGCGTTTGCTCTGCTCATCCCTCAGAGCCAAGGCATTCATCTGCCAGACAGAAGCTGATCAGCACAATGACACATGAGTCCCTTGTGTGGGGATCTTCCCTACAGCCAGTGAGGAGCCAGTGGTGATGTCCCAGGGCCCTGCAGGTGGCCTCCTTCCTGAGCCTCCTCCCTAGACAGCCTTTCTCTGGTGCATCCCCTTCCCAGCTGCCCCACACTCAAAGTGCAACTCTGCCAAGATGCTGACCAAGAGTAAAGGACAGGACAAAGCCTCAGGTATGGCCCTCTCCAAGGGTTTTCATTTTTAATAAAGTCTTGATGAACAGCAAAGATTTTAACTTCCTAAACCACTCGAGGGGTGGAATGAGAGCAGAGCGGCTTCTAGGTTACATGAAGCTGAGCATGGGGCTGCGATTGTGGATCTGGGTTCTCGACAGACGCCTACAGAAACATCGATCGTTCAGCGTGTTTCTAAAGCAATTCTGCAGGAGCTCCCCATATGCCCTCCCCTAGCCCACATTCACCTCCCCTTGGATGAACGAAACAAGGCTTCACATCTCTCTGTGGGTCAGGCATCACGCCCTGACCAGAGATAGCAACTGGCCCCACTCATGGCTCAGCCATTAAGTCAGCAGCTGCCGGTGTATAATTCAGAGTCCCAAGTGGGACCAGGAAAGGTGCCACAAGGCTGAGAAATGCCTGCCCTGGCTGATGGCAAAAGGGAGGTGGGGAGCAGAACCAATTCCTCTCAATGGGGCAGGGCAAGCAGAACATTGTTTCTTCCTCGAAATATTTGAGTGTGCTTGAAAGGTCAACCTTAGTGTTACTCAGAGCTCAAGAAACATACCATTTCTGTGGAAGAATAAACAGGTACAAAGTTTCTAGAGTGGGATTCAACCCTGGACAGAAGCGTTCCTAAGGTTGAAGCTATGCTAACGAAATAAGAGACGCATGTGTGTTGTATGACAGACAACAGGGTGACTCAATAACATGGCCCCATGGGGGGAGCGGACAACGTCTGGGACGTCCAAGCTACAGAACCAACTCTACATCAAGAATGCTGTCAAGCAACATGGAAGATTTTTAAATTTTTCGTGAGAACATATTTACAAAGTGGCAGAGTACCATAATACCAACAGAATGATACAAACTACAATTTTAAACAGTATGCTTATGAAATCAAAAGGGTCAAAGGCTGTACGGCTAAGGGCTAGCCACAACCATCTTTGTGTGGTAGGGTTGCTAGGGACTTCAGCTGGTTATTTACTTATACAATGTGGGTTTTGGAAATAATCCATACCTAACTACATAGTCTTTATAGACAGACAAACACCAGCAAGTGGATTTTGCTCGCACGTGCGGGGCTGGGATGGAGCCCACGGCTCGCCCACTCTCAGCACGCATTCTACCACTGCTGCACCTGAGTCATACGAATGGAATTTTCCAGGAAAGGGTACAGCAGTGCTGATACTCTAACCATGCCTCTAGGTAAAGCATCGGTTTAATCTGTAAAACCAGAGCAGGACTGGGGAGTTTCTCTCCTCCCCTCCCTTATGGCCAAAGTGCCACAGCATCAAACTTCACCCCCCACCTAAGAGCCACAGGAGAGAAGCACAGGGGCAGAGCCCAAGCCCGGGCCCCTTCTGGATCCTGGGGCCCGCAGCTGCCAGCCTTTCCATGAAGGTTAAATCTCTTCATAGACTTCCAAAGGCTTCCAGGCCCTCTCTCCTTGGGACTCCCTCCCCTGACCTAAGGCTCCAAGATAAAAAGCAGACATGCAAACACACCCAGACTCGGGGAGACTAAATGCAGCAAAGGCCTCGGGTGATGCATTTTTCATAAGGCTGAAAAACGAAAAGAATCTCAGAAATGTTCATGTGGCAGTGAAATATATGTGTGCACTTTCCACTGGTTATAAATAGTCCTCTTGTAATTGAGGGCATTGTTTGTCCAGCCAGGAAGGAAAAACAGCTGTTAGCAGATGTTGGCAAAATGCAAGCAAAAGGTCCTGTGGGAGGCCTATGTATACCAATGTGGGGTGGGCAAGAGCCAGAGATGCCATCAAGTCCCCCCATCTCCCACTTAGCTCTGAGTTTATCCCACACCCAGAATGCAAGCTGAGACTTCCACATGGTTACTTCAGGTGTACAAAGAAAGATAAATAACTCTCCATCCTCCTGATCCGTAATGCAAATAAGTAGATGGTCAGGCTGGATTTGAATTTTCAAAGACCAGAGGTCATATGCATTTTCTCTCCTTCTGTATTAAAAAAAAAAAAAAAAGGAAGAGCCTCACAGTGAAACAGCAACACCCCAGGAGCACACTTACAGAGCTGTACTTGCTCCCCAAACCTCCCCAGGGTCAGCTGTTGTTGAGCACTTCCACAGACCACTTCTCTCTACATCCTCCATTCTCTCCCTTGACCAAGATGGCCGCAGCAGCAGAGCCTGGCACCTGCGGCCCCAAGTAAATGGCTCCTTGTCTGCTGTGTAGCCCCAGTACCTGCCTGGGTCCCCTTTGTGGAGTGAATGAGGACCATCGGAACACACTCAGGAAATGCTGGCTGCTCTCAAGATTCCCCATGCTCTGAGTCCACAGTGAACACAGCAAACAGACCCTTTCACGCCAGCAGCTTCATCTGCATGTGGGAAGCTACAGCATGGCCCCTGAATGGCTGGATGGCCCAACCCTCAGCACAGCACCCCCTGGGGTGTCACTGCAGAATTCTCATTCCAACTCCAAGGGCTCTGTACACAAACACATGGTTAGAGCGTGGGCTCTGGGCCCAAGGTATGTGGGTTGGGTGAGCACAGGAGGCCCAAATGGATGAGACTCAGGGCTCAAGTCTGACGAGCTGAGAAACACCATGCAAATGACTCACTTTCCTTCTTTAGAACAGTGAATAAGAATATATTTGGCTCTGTATTATTCAACTTTCCCATTGGTGGGATGCAATGCCCAACACAACTTAAAAGAGGAAAGGTTTAATTTGGCTCGTGTTTCAGGGTGTTATGGTGGAAGGACATGCAGAGCAAAGATGCTTACCTCAAGGTGGCCAGGAAGCAGAGAGCAAAGGGAAGAAACACGGAGGGAGGTAAACCCTCTAAAGCTGCACCACCAGTGACCCACTCTTCCAATCAGGCCCTACGTAGCAGCACAGTCGGCTAGGAACTGATTCATTCATTGATAAGTGTAGCACCCCACAATCCAATCATCTTCCAAAATCTCCATCGCCGAACACTTGAGACTTTCAGAGAACATTCTAGATCTAAGTTCTACCAGGCCCCTTCTGGCTCCTTAAGCAAATACAATTGTTTTTGCAGCCAAGTAGCAGACCCTCCATTCACTGCTGCTGCTTCTGCTGTAAGAAGGAAAAGATGCTCCACAGCTCAAAAGTTACAGTTGTAGGACTAAGGCAGCCTACGTATTTGGCATGACCTTGGCGCAGACATGTTCAGTGAATAGGGCTGCATTTGTGGCTGGCAAGCAAGCAAGGGCTTTCTCCAGCAGGAACACTGAAAAGGGCAGCAGCCCCCAGCATGCACAGATCTAAATTCACAGGCACAAAGGGCTGGGTCTCGAGCTCCTTATAGTGAACACGAGGGGAGTGATGGGCTACTAGGATGACTCTACCCCAATTGCAATGTCACATGCTCCTGGATTTGTGGAATGTGAGAAACCTTGAAAGAACTGGCAGTGCAGGTCCTACAAAGTCACGCACACGAATACTTCACGTGGTGGTGATGAGGGTAGTGGAGACGCCCTGAGCCCAGGGCTGCAGAGCCTGGCTAAGCCAGTACTGCCTGTGAGCAAAGCTGCAGAGCTGGCACAAGTGCCAGGCCGAGTACTCTGCACAGTCTACGAAGACCTCTGTGTATGAAGAGTCATATTGCAGTTACACAGGTCTGGCTCCTTGATGAGGCACAGGCCCCAAGAAGCCATTGTTTCCCCACCTAGAAAATAAAGTCCTGAGCTCAAAGAGAAGTTGTGGGAAGAAAACAAAATATTGGGCATAAAGAAGAGCATAGCATCTGGCTCACATGGAACTTGGCATAAGCTCTGGCTATTATCATGGTCAGGGCCATCTGCCAAAGCACTAGCACTCAGCATGTGCCACACATGTATTTGGCCAATACACCAAAGCTCTTCCTTAAAGCCTGCTGAGGGTGCACCTCTTGCTTCATTCTGAGTCTGCAGAACAGGACACAACAGTTACAGACACCAGTAGTAAAACACATGCCCCATGCACCCGATCTCCTTCTGGCTAGTTGTCCAAGTCCACACAGAGCGAGCTCAGCAAGAGAGAACATCATGCATTAACAAGCACCAAGTTTTCACTTCTGCAATCAAAAGTGGGACAAAGTATCTAGGGATGCTGTTCATGGGCCCCCAGCCACCACCGCATGAGAGGTAGCACTGGACTGCCTCTGCAGCATCCACGGTCTTTGGGGATTACAGTGAAAAGTCACTGGGCAGCTCTTTCACAAACAGGCCTTGCTGTCGAGGGGACACAAGTACAAAGGAGATAAAAGCAGCCTTCCCTGTTGCCTACCTCTCCTCTCTCTACATTCAGAACTTCCCTATGCCTTGTGGTCTCTTCCTGTATTTCAAGAACAGACTTCCCAAGTGAGTCTTGGGAAGGGAAAGAAAGGTATGGATGCAGCCTGGACCTGGGAAGCTGAGGCTTGTCTTGGTGCTACGTGATACTCCACAGTAAGTGGCTACTTCTCCATGTGCAGATCAAACACCAGATCCATGTGACCTAGCAAAGACAAATGGTCCATGAAAGCTCTTGTTCTGTGTGGTCACAGGCCCTGGCACAAAGGCCTCCCACCACTCTCAGCATAGCCAACACCTCCAACAACCAACCACTTTCTCAACAACCTTAGGAACAGTGCTGGCACTACCTTGTTGCATGAGTCATCAAAGAGCGCAGCTGCCACTCAGGTTCCAGGGTCACAGAAGATGGGGGTGCCTTGTGACTGCAACTTCAGCCACCCTCAGAGACCCTTCCCTGGTCACACAGCCATGCCAAGAACCAGAGGCCCTGAAAGAACTCATCACTAAGCACTGCACTCTGGTGACCTTTGAGGCCCACCTGATCCAGTACTAGATCCTGGAAGGTCCATTGGGGGCAGGCGCTCACTCTACAGCACCCACTACCCACTCCATCACTGCCTGCAGAACACCTGCCCTACCAGGCTTCACAGCAGCAACTAAGCGAGATTCTAGCAGCTGCAAACAGGCCTTCTCATTCTACACCACTTCTGGCACCTCAGTTCTGGTGACGCCAAAGCCCACTCCTGCGGCTCTGGGGGATGTTTGCCATCCTCCAACCTACCCCACTGTCCAGTGTCACTCCACGGCCCCTGCATGACTACACCAGGACACCCCTGCATGCTTCCTCCCACCCTCCACACACTGGTTCCCACTGCACACCCTTGGCCAGCCCTGGAGTTACTTGCTCTCTCTGCTTGCTTGTGAAGGCCTGCCGCATCCCCCCATGTGTCACACAAAGCCAGAGTCCCCGCGGCAGGTCTGCCAGAGGGTTGGGGGCTGTCCTGTGAGCTCTGTCCAGCCCTACATCCCCCTGAGATTTTATTATCTCCACATCATAGATGAAGCAAACTGAAGCCAGAGATCTCCAGCCTCCCCGTTATCTGGACTTGAACCAGGAAATCTGGTTCCAGAACCTCTGTGCTTAATCACTACCCTTACCATGGTGATTGGTAAATTATGGAGTGAGCATTAACCACTGCATGGGGTGGGGCAGGTTGACAGAGCAGAGGCTACAAGGGTCTCTACTGCAGCCCCAGAGGCAAAGCCAGTCAAATGCTTGTGGGGTATTTGACCACCCGACAGGAGGCTACTACACAGGGGTGCCTGACACTTTGAAAGCAAACAATGCTGAATAGCCTTCATCCTTAACTGCAGGATGGAGAACAGAGCTCCACTCAGAAGATAAAGCTGGGTGACTTAATTACACAGGGGAATTAACCTCCTTCCACTTCCTACTTCAGATGCTAGCTTAGCTTACCTGGTAGGCTCAAGAAGCTCTGCCTCCCTGTACAGACTGGTGGATCAGTGTTCTCCTGGCTGAACCTGCACCACCATATCTGTGTTGTCCCTCTGGACAGGGTTCACAGGGCTGGACTTGGACCACACTGTCCCTGTGCAGTCCCTCTCGACAGGGCTCACTCAGCCCGACCTACACTTCAGGAGCCCCCCAAGGTCTGATCCTTCATGATGGAAATAGTCACCTACTCCCTCTCTTTTAGGATAAGATTCACCACTTGGCCCTCCTCATTTTCTGTGCTGACATGAAGAATACCTTGCCCTCTCCTGCTGCCCCACATCCTCTTTGCCAAGCAGCTAAGATGCAAAAACACACCTAGCAGAGGGAAACCAAGCACAATGGTGCCCATGCATGCACCAACCTCTGCTTGGGGACCCCAAACAGCGTACACGGCACTGTCTGTCACAGTGCTGTCAAGTGGAAGCGAGCTCAAGTGGGATCAAGGTAAGAGCAGCTGGAGTATCCCAGGAGAGCAAAGGCCAGATCAACCCAGCAGCAGGAGGGAAGTGCAGGATGGAGCCCTGGGCCTGTAATCACCAAGGTCGGAAGTGCCAGGGGGTGGGCACCTGCTGGCGAGTGCTCAGGAGAGCCCTCGCAGAGTGCTTTACAGTTTATAAACCTCTGTCGCAGTCTCTTGCCACTCACACCCAGAGTCTCTGAAATTCCTAGCATTTTACTCACACTATAGATATAGAAATTGAAGGCCTAGTGAGGGCAAGGAACCTGCCAGGATCAGTTCACATCTTCTGTCTCCAAGCCTGTTCCTTGAGAGGCTGGGGGCACAGTGAGCCACAGCCAAATCCTAACAGTACAGACCAACAGACAGGCTCCCTGGATGTCCCTGGGGAAGGGCACAGAGCTCCTGCCTGGTTCTAGAACAACTTCTGCTTGGGTGGCCACTGTGAGCTGGCATTCCTCACTCAGCCTCAGAACCCCAGGTAGGCAGCTCACACTAGCTGGGGCCAGACCCTCTGCCAGCCTGGTCTCCTTACTGAGCAGGTACCCTCGCGGGTTGGCCAGTCTGTCGCAGGACACCTGGCAGAGCAGGACAAGACAAACATCTTTGTCAATGCAGTCTGTGTCCTCAGCTGACCAGGGTGGATACCTCACTACGTGAGCAGAGAGCCCTCACAGCCAGGGTCTGGAGCTGCCTCCTGCAATCTCTGCCTTTCAGGTCCTGCAGCTGGACACCCAGGATAAGGCAATAGCAGCCCTTCCCACCCCTCCCTCTCATTTCACACCTCTCCCTTCCTCCCAAGGAGGCCTACATGTGACTGCTGCGCCTGGGCTGCGCAGGGCTAGTGTGCCCCCTCCCATTTCCGGATCTACCTTCTACAAAGCTTGCAAAACCTGCTCATGAAACTTAATATTGCTCTCATTTTCAAAGACTGAAGACTCTAGGTTGGGGTGTGTGGCTCAACGGTGACCTCTTACCTGGCATGGCACCTATGTTGCTTTTCCAGCCCTCCAAAAAAGAAAAATAGTTGCTCCTCCCTCTGGATTCTGTAGCACTTTGCATCACTCTCACAAGTTTAATGACTAACTGTGAACTACCCTGACATACTCTGATGCTGTAAGCTGTCATTTCCCCCATCCATTCTGGTGACCTACACTGTCACTTTCCGTTGAAGCTCCCCTAGGCCAACCAGAACCAACCTAGACCACACATGCCTAGTGTTCCCTAAGGAATCACCCTGTGGTTGTTGAAGGTGTTAATACTTTTCCACCTGAGTTTTCAAACTATTGTATTTCTGAATGGTGTCCTGGACCAAAGATGAAATCCTAATGAAGGAATTTCAGGAACATCCACTAGCAGGCCCTTCCCAGTTTGCAGGAAAAGTCTTGTGAGCTCCATATCCATCTCTTGAGCAGGACAGGGCTGAGGGGTCTCACTAATGGCAGGTAGGGCAGGTTCTGGCTTTTACATTTGGGACATATGGAACTGGCTCATTCATCCATGCTGTGTTCATTTAGGGTATCAGCCAGCCAGGTCTGTGCAGAATTATGTTAACCCAGTACTTTTCATCTCTGGACCAGGGCAATCCTAGCAAACCAGGATGGTGCATGCTGGTCACCCCAGGGTGAGAGATGATGTGTGTCAGTGTGAGGGCACTTTAAGCATCAGGCTGACCATTTACAGGACGTCAGCTCTTATCACCACTGGCTGAAGTCTGGCTGGGAGCATCCACCAGTGGCTCTGTGCATCTCATCATTTCTTGAGACTTATAAGGCTCACATGTGAGAGGTCAGAGATGGATTATGAGAGCAGTGTGCTTTCAAAGGTGCCCAAACTCTGAGTGCCCAGCCTGATCTCCACCCTGCTGTCAGCAGGTTTCGCTAGCTTGCACCTCTACTGCCCAATTTCCAACAAAACCCATCCCAGGAAACACACCCTGTGCTGAGGCCTTGTGAACAGAGGTGTTATGAGCTGACAAGGTAAGCAAAGAAGGGACAGGGGCCGGTGTGGTGAGAAGCCAAAACTAAGATGGGCTGCTCAGGCTCTGCCACCTCTGTGACTGGGAGCAAGCCATGAGGTGGGAACCTCAGAAGGCTCAAGCACGGGCATAAAGCAAGCTGGTCTGCAGTCCAGATATGACTCTCGACTGCTCTGGGGCATACTCTTTGGAAGGAGAGAGCAGGGAAACTGTAGAATTGCTGGGTCATACGCATCAGCCATATGGTGCAACGATTACCAATGAATATCATGTTAAGGAAAACAAGGCACCAGCCCAGCAGATCTCAACTATATGGAGTGGAAGGCAGGGGCAGGGATGGATTCTGAGGGCTGCATCTGAAATGGCTTACTGGGTGGGCACAGTGTAAGGACTGAGATAGACAGTGCAGGGATCTGGACAGAACCCCTGACAGCTCAAATGTTGGCTGAAACAGCAGTGGGCATTCTTGGCAAGACATGCCCCAACAGACTCCCATCTGATGAGCCCCATCCCACGCTGGCCTCCTATGGGACACCAACATATGTGGCCTTGGCCTCCCTCAACTCGGCACATACTGGAAGTGGTTTCATGGCCCACAGTGATGAATAATGCAACAGAAGTGTGGAAGTAGCTCATCCAAGGCCACTCAGGTAGAGGGGCAGGACCAGCAACCCAGAACTGTGGGACTCTCACAGATACTTTGCTGGCCTCACTGGAGTTGTCCACCTGAGAAACAGGCATTGCTATGACTGCAGGAAAAGTATTCCCGAGTCTGTAACACAACCTGGAGACCAGGTGCTTGATTAAGAATGAGCTTCTGTGCCCACCTCCCTTCCTCCTTTTGGTGCCTACCACTGCTCTAAAAAGCTGTTTCAGAAATCCTAGCACTGGCCCAGGGCTGCAGGTCCCTAGTGAGGGGTCCATCTTTAAGAAAGTATGTTTTCAGTCATCAAACTGAACTCTGCTTTTAGCAATGTCAACAATTACAACCGCTGTCTTTTATCTTCCTGGTCAGCTCAGCATGCAAATGGAAGAGATCATTTGCTCTTGTATACACACTCACACCCAGGAAGGGAGCTATGACGGCAACCTCACATCCCCAGCACTTCAGGGCCTCGGTGACATCCTCCCAGCTCGCTCTGTCCTTGTCTGCTGAATCACAGTGTTTGCTGGCTATGAAGCCCTGACTTTGAATTGAGAGACAGATGCTTGGTAATTATAAGGTTTCCATTCTACAGCAGGGGACTGGCAAGTAATTGCCTTGTTTTCTAAGGGAGAATGTTAAGCAGCATTTTAAAGAGCCAGGCCAACAGCTTTTGGTGACAGGAAAAATGAAATAGGTCTTTAGAATACCTATCTCCTTCTTGAACCAAAGGATCTGAGAAAGGGAATCACAACTGAGATTCAACACAAGTGGCAACAGGAGGAGGAAGGTTGGCACGACGGCCACACCTGTGTCAGCTCTGTGGCACCCTTCTCTATAAACATTACATCATTTGACAGAAACAAGTGGAGTCTCTTCTCAATGAACTGTCCGATAACTACCATAGTTACACACAAACTCCTTTGCTCACTGGCATTTTGTTTTTATTCTCTAAATCGTTCAGGTCATCCCTTGTTCTCTTTCTTGGAGGTGGCTCACTGACACTTCTTGATTTGGTGAGAAATCTTTACATAATCACACATTATCTCTTCAAAAAGGGTTACAAATATAGCCCCAATCTCAAACATGACATCTTGTCCAGCTTTAGACAATGTATGCAAGGCAGGGTGGAGCCTTTGGACAAGATGGCCGGGCTAAGAGGATGTGTTCCACCTCACTGTAGGCCTTTTCTCCTCAAGGGCACGTACAACCAAGGGGAGCTCAAGGTCCTGACCTGGCAGCTCTACACCAAGACCAAGATTGGCTCCACTACCTGTCCTCTGTGAAAGAGGTACCCACTACCCTGTCTTCAGAGAGATTTTAGAGCATAGAGCTTTTTATGTTTTAATAAATCTTGCAGTCTAGCAGATAAAAGGTTATAATGTAGAGTATCACTTATATACAATTTTAAACTTTCTAAATTGTGAGCAGAGACAGACAAGAGATGTGCCATAAAACTGTTCCTGTTTCTACACGGCCTGACTTATAACCTCATTTCCAAGATCCATTATTTCTGAGCCAACAATAAATTAGGTTCCCTGAGAGCACCTTTCTCCCATGACCCTGATTCAATTCTGTACAAAAGAGTCAGTGCAGCTCAGATTTAGAATTAGAACAAAGGACAAAACATGGTCCCAAAGGCCTGAGGACTTAAGGGAGGCATTGTTAACTTCCCCTGTGGTACGCTCACTCGGAAGCAGGAGATCCAAGGTGGCCCTCAGGTCAGGCATCTGGATCAAGTGCCAGACAAGGAAGAGCCCCCTTGCTTCTATCCAGCACCTGCCCAGGACCTGCAGGAGAGTAGCTGGCTGCCAGGCTCACAGTTCTCAGTCCCAGCACCAGCAGCTTCGTGGGTCACCATCCAACAATAATCCCCAACTGCTTCCTGGGGCCCATCGCAGGCCTGACATTGTGTCCTGGAAGACTCTGGCAGACTGGTAAGGAGTAGTCCAAGGCCTTGCCACAGCTGGACCAACCAGAAGAACAGTTATGCGGAGGAAGGGGGCAGCTAGGGAGCCCATGCTCTGACTCACCACACAGGAGAGCACCTGTGAGCCACCAGGCCTCCGCTCTGTTGTCCAACACCACAGACAGGACTGTGGGTGGCATTGTCTGTCCTGAGCCCAGCAGCCCTGCCAGCCTGTGTCAGCCTCCTTGCTCAATGGGCGGGCAGCCACTGCAGGGCTGAGAAAGGATGCAGGCAATAGCACCCACACACTAATGTACTTCAGACCACTGACTCAGGGTCTCCAATGTGGGGCAAGACAGGTACCCCAGAGTGCACATCCTCTGCCCAAGGAGGGTGTGTGGATTTCCAGCAAGGCTGAGACAGGCCATGAGGCCCTGGCAGAGTCTGAGGAAAGACAGCCTGACTGCCTGCTCACAGATACACCCCATCATCTGTTAAGACACAGCTCCCAGGGACAGGCTGCAGGTCAAGTTGAAGGTCTTCTGGGAGGCCCTGGCCAAGCCTGAGCCCCTAGAAGAAAAACTGGCCGAGCCCCTAGGACAGGCTCTGTCTGCTGACTCTTTCCTGGGCCTGTCTGAGCCTGTTGCCCGGAGAAACCTGGAGGACACTCAGGGAGCTTCCCTCAGGCTCCACATTTCCTGAGGCTTCGTGGAAAACTGCAGCAATGTCAAACCCTTGGGGAGTCTGAAACTGCAGCATTTTCATCACAAAAATGTGTACACTCACACGAACTTCCCATATCATCTGAGAGCTCCTGGGACTCCCCGGATCTGATCCGAGGACCTACAAGAATTCATGGTCCTGAGGAGCTGCAGGAGAAAAGAGGGCTTCTTACCCCTCAGGCTAAGGGCACAGCACCCAGGTGCTGAGGTTCCAGGAAGGCCCATGATTTTCACGTCCTACAGACAGTTTTACTGACTCCATAATGTAAAGGGGGGGGCGGGGCTTGAAAAGACCAAGTAATAAATGTACAAGTACACTCTATAAATTTTAGCTCTGAGCCTGCTGTACTGGAGATCTGGAATGTTCCCCCAAGGCCTGTGTGTTAAAGGCTTAACCCTTAGCCTGTGGCACCACTGGGAGCTGGTAGCCCTTCAGGAGTAGGGGCCTATGGGAGGGAGGGAGGTCGGTCAGTGGGGGGCTCACTCTGAGGGGACCTGGGAGCCCTGGCCTTCCTTCCCTTCCTTCCCAGCTACAATGAGGATACACCCTGCTATGATACTTTGCCTCACATCCCTGGACAATGGAGCCAACAACAGACTAAAATCTCTGGAACTGGGAGGCAGAACAAAGCTTTCATTCTTTTTTTTTTTTTTTTTTTT
>NW_004524703.1:964685-983514 GCF_000260255.1 Octodon degus
AAATTTTATTTATTTATTTATTTATTTGTGTGTGTGTGTGTGTGTGTGTGTGTGGCCAGCTCAGCCCACCAGGGGGTGGGCTGGCTGGCATGTGGTGCTGAGGGATTGAACTGTGGTCCCTGGGCTTTGTTAAGCTTGTTTTTTTAAGTAGGTGCTTTAGACCACAGAGCCATCTCACCAGCCCAAAGCTTTCATTCTTTATTCCAGGTATTTACCACAGCAACAAAAACCTGACTCACCCAAGCCAACTGGTCAAGAGTAATCCATACACGCTAAAATATATAAGAACCAATCTGTTTGCAAAGATTTGGGGTACCAACACCAGGGGAGGCATCACCCCCCTCCTTGTAAGGGGGAGACTGGGGTCCAGAGGTAAAGTGACTTGCCTCTCATACCTGGGTTGGGGTCCCCCACTTCCCAACCAGGACACCGCAGCGCTCCTCCAAAGCATGTCACCTCCTGCTACAGCAAATGATGTCAACCCACATTTGTCTGATGCTGTACTTGTTCTTGGCAGTCTCTCCAGTGGGCTTGGAAAAGGTTGTGGGCGGACCAAGGTTGGTATCGCAGCCAGCACAGGTAGGGTTCAGGGCCACCAGCATTTTTAACGCCATCCATCCCCACCTGCCAGCCTCAGGAGCCTGGCTTGCTCCACAGCGCAGCTTCTTGGGGTTGGGATGCTTGCAGCATCTGGAAGGGCCACCTCACAGGATGCAGGCTCCATCCAGGACTCAGTGCAAGCTTCCCCACCTCATTCCATGCTGTGAAGCCACAGTGACTGGGCAAAGGCCACCAGGAGAGCACCAGGCACTGCCCAGGTCAGTGTGCCAAGTGTGGGGGCAGCAGAGGAGGCTGAAAGTCGATGCCTAGAACATCAACATGTGGGCTTAACCGCAACAGTTCAGAGCGGAGGGTCCAAGCCCAGCCCGGACTCACTTGCCTGCTTAGTCATCAGCACTTAAGAAGGATTCAGACATAGCAAATGACATTATATTCTAGCTATTTTCTAGGTTTGCCCCTTCATTCTCTCTCTACGAAAAAATACAAGTCTGTTTCCTCTTGTCTGTAAAAAGGCAACAACGACGGTTCTGCAGATAGAGAACTTCTTGGCTTTATCACCATAAAACAGTACACACCAAAGGGCAGCCTATACCTGCTGCCCATGTTGCTGAAATGTGTGTCATACTTCACAGCCTAATATGGACCCTTCTCCTCGATACCTTACAGCCTAAGTCACAACATGCATTTGCTCCTTGTGATTTTCCCAGGCCCAAATGTGAGTCTGTGGCTGGTTCCTCATAAAACAAAGCTCCCACCACACTCCTGGTAAAATTAAGAGAGCGTGCTATTTTCAGAGAAATAAGCCTCATCCTCACTATTTCCAGCATCCAAACAAAAGAGGCTTTACAATCACCGAGCAGCCTCCAACATGACGGCTGATCTCCACAAAACCACTAGACAAAAAGGAGTCGCTCGCCTCTTCTCCAGCTCAGCAGCAGCCTTGGTAGCAGAGGGGCCCAGCGGCCCTGTCTGCACAGGTAGCAGGCATAGGAGCCTGCTGGGCATCCGCTTATTTTTGTGATGAGGCCAGGAAGAAGATGAAATAAACTTTTTATAGTAAAAGCCTGGCTTGAGGTTTCCTGGGATTACAAAGCTTCTCCAACCAGATGTGCAAATAAAGCCTCACTTCCTTTGAATCTCCTTTTATAAAGGGCCTTTGTGAGCTGCCTGAGCACTGAGCCCCAGCTGGGGCGGGCACTAATGTCCCCTCCCATGTGGGCTGCAAGGCCGTCACCCAAAGGGCAAGCCCTCCAGGATGCCAGCAGCCCAACTGCCCATGACTCCTCTCCCTCCATCCGAGGGAAGCACAACCTGTGGCCAGTAATGAGACAGACGCTTTGATGACAGGCCACCATCCGAGGTTGTTTTACAGAAAGCTTCAGATGTCACTGAATTCCTGGAGCATCAGAGCTCCGTCACTTTATCTCTGCCTCACAGGAGCCCAGGAGGGCAGCTGTCTTTGGAACTTTGGGTCGGCTCCATCGTTTCATCCGGCCTCCACTCAGAGCTGCCTGGAAATGTGCCCTTTGCCAGAGTCTAGATTTCCTGCCTCTAAGCTTATGTTCATGGCCCTGGCTCTTACTGGGTCCGCATGTCCGGCTGTGGCCAGTGTGTCCCCAGAAGAGACCTGGGAGCTCAGGCCACCCATCCCCCTCAAGGCCCTGAGAGTTGAGTCCAATCAGCCCACAGAGCTGCTTCACAGCCTGGCAAGAGGGATATAAATGCAGAGCAAAGGGAATGACCGACATGAAGGATGGCCTGTCCGGCAGGGCACAGCCCAATGTGGCTCAGACACATCCCAGCTCAGGAACGGGGTGGGGGAGGCCCCCAGGCAAGCTGCGCTCTACAGAGCAGAGCTACCATCACTTCTACCAGCCTCACTGCCCGTATCTTCCAACCAAAGCCCAAACCAAGAGATCCAGGGCAGACACTCCAGAGCAGCATTTGACGATCAGCTTTTCATCACTGGGACAGAACACCTGGAACACACAACCTGAGGAAGAAGGGTTTATTCTGCCTCCTTGTTTCAGAGATTTTAGTCCAGGAGCTGCTGGCTCCAAAGCAGAAACATCACAGCAAGAAGTCGTGGCAAGGGAAGGCTGCTCCCCGTGTGGCGGCCAGGAAGTAGAGCATGGGGACAAAATGAGAGGAAGGAAAAGAGAAGGCGCTTACCCTTCAAAGGCTCCCGCCAGTGATGCACCTGCGCCACCCAGGCCCCACCCCTAATGGGCCATTTGGCTATGGACACATCAATGAATTAATCCACTGAGGAGATCAGTGCCCTCAACGCATGACTCTCCGGCAGGCGCATCACATTTAAATCATGATAGCCTCCAACCAGAAAAAGTAACAATCACACAGCCTGCAGTTCTAGGGCATAATGAGACCAGTCATCCACAATCAAGCAATCCAGTTAACCTCACTCTCTTTGCCCTCATTTTCTGCATTTGAGGTGATACTTTTAAGAAGACAGACAAATCTTTAAAGGACAAGGTAATATGAGCAAGAGATGGAATTTGAGAGTATTTATCAAGTTCATTCCTGAGAACAATGGTATAAAAATAATTTTGATTACCCCAAGATGTCACTGCCACAAAAATAGCTCTAGGATAATATTTTTCTAGACTTCTTCAAGGTGTACACAGGTGTACACATGTGCAGATCCAGGCTGACTCTGGGGCAGTGCCTGCACACAGGCATGTGGGCCCCTCTCTGCAGGGCCACCACGGCCCAGTTGTACTTCCCTAGCCAGCACTAGGCCCTGGAGAATCCACAGGCCAGCTGCAAGGTCTCCTGCAAGTCTGAAACAGCATTCTGGTCCTGAGCACTCCCAAATGACCAGAATAGATCCAGAAGCAAAGGGCTGGGGCCACATGGCTAAGACCAGCCATTGTGCCCCCAGAACCCGGCCAATCCACATGGTACCCTTGTCTCATCACTCATGTCTGTCTCCGTAAACTGCATCACTTTGCTAGGCCACTCAAACCAAGCACCACAGGCTGGACAACCTAAATAATAGAAATTTATCCTCACAGTCATGGAGGCTCGAAGTCTCGGGTCAAGGTATGGGCAGGACTGCATCCTCCTGGAGGCCCTCTCCCTGCCTTCAGAGGCCATCTCCCCATGTTCTCAACAGTTATCCCCTGATATGTCTGTGTCCTTATCTCCCCTTACTACCCAAATGCAAATGAGATTGGATTAGGGTCCCTTCTAGTGACTTTGTTTCATCTTAATTACCTCTTTAAAGACCCTGTCTCCAAAGAACATTACATTTTGAGGTACTGGAGGTTAGGACTACAATGCATGAGTTTGTGGGGATTTAACAGATGGGAGGTGATGTTAAGCACAGTAAGATGCTCAAGACAAAGCTAGTAACTTGGGCAGTGCCATCTCCCTGACAGGGCCCACCTGGACTCCCGGCACCCGTACCACCACGCCTGGGGCTGAAGACTTGCAGCCTCCATATGCTGTGCCCAGGCCTCTATCCCACCTCCCTTGAGGCCAGCACTGCCTCACCTAGTAGGATTATGGGCCGGCACACAGCCTCCTGGGCTGCTCATCCACAGAGAAACAGAGCCAAGGTCAAAGTGGGGCCACAGGACCTCCAGCGGCATTCAGGGCCAGGCTCTGGCTCGCAGCTCAGACAACAGGGAGAGACAGACCCAGGAGCCCAGCAGAATCAACAAAATTAAATGGCTCTTTCAAA
The DNA here is from genome assembly GCF_000260255.1 of Octodon degus. Classification (NCBI taxonomy): domain Eukaryota; kingdom Metazoa; phylum Chordata; class Mammalia; order Rodentia; family Octodontidae; genus Octodon; species Octodon degus. Next base: position 968,953 of record NW_004524703.1, read on the forward strand.
GTCAGGTCCTGTTACTTAGCAACCTTGACAGGTTACTATGATGCAGGCTGAGCCTCAGGTGCAGTGAGCAAGAGGCATGCATGGGCCAGATTTAGCAAATTAAAAACAGGATGCCTAGTACTATTTGAATCTCAGATTTTAAAAAACATATTTTTAATATTCTGCATATATAAGCATGTTTATTTGGATAAACTTGCAAGAGACTGTCTATCTAAAATCGAGATTTTGCTGTAATCTGTCTGGAAACCCCACACAAAAAGAGCCCCCTTTGCTTTCCTAATGCATAGGATGCACTTCTCAGAGCCAGCCAGGCGAAGCAGGTGCTCTTGGTGATGGGGATCATCACAGTGGACCATGACCAGACCCCAGCCTGCTCCCAGACCCCTCCCAGCCCAGCAGCCCTCATCTCCTCACTTCATAGTGTGAGGGCAAGTTACCCACTCAATTCTATATGCTCAGCCAACATGGGTGAGGTTCTCTGGGGTGCTGGGCCTGGTTCCCACACAGTGATCACCAGTGCTGCTTCCACCATCCCCCATGAAAGTGGCATGAGCAGCTGGACACATAGGCAAAGCCCGGATGATCTCAGGGAGGAGCCATTGATGGTGTCTTCATTGCTGCTGAACCTAGCTTTCGTCAAGATGATGCCCATAGTTAAATCCAACTGCATAAGATGTAGGGTAATAAGCTTCTCTTCTGGAGGGTTAACAACGTGGGTTTGCAGACCAAGGATTGGAGGGATAGAAGGGCTACAAGGACAGCCAACATTTTGACCATAGCTTTTCAGGGTTAGTGAAGACTCAGGACATAGGAGAACCTGCACTGTAACATCATGTAACTCAGCTGTATCCCAAATTTTCTGATCAAGGAGATCATAGGGCCACAGAGCAATGTGATTGATGATGCAGAGTGTGCCTAAGGAGAGTGACATGGAGAGAAAACATTCTCTCAGGCTTTCACAGAGAGCAAATTGGTCAAGCAATGGCCGTGACTCATCCACATGGCTGACAATGACAAAGGATCTGCAAACTGCAGTACAGGATAAATCCTGAGGGGATTTGACTGACCTTATCAGATACAAAAGTTACATTTCTTGTGATACAGGTCTTGCTTTATCTTGGTCTTAATCACCCAGCAGAACAGTATAAAAAACGAGATGTATAAAGTAAAGCCATATTAATATGCTGAGCTGTGAAAGGCTCAAGTCAACAACTTCTGTGGACAACCCTCTACTATGGTGGACTGCTGGACTGTGTTGGATTGTTTTGCTGAATTCACACACCTATAGCATTTAGACTTTCACAGAAATGGGTATTCCATTTCTGACAGGACTAAACAAAAAAAGGTGATACAAAGGAAGGACCATTTTGTATCTGTGTGTGCAGAATAGTTAGGATAGATATACAACTACTTTCACTTAATTCAATGAGAAGAAAGAGGTGTACTAACAGTGTTTGGACAGGATATCCTGTAATGCATCTTGTACTACAGATAACCACTAAGATAACAATGTACAATGTATTAATTATGGAAACTGTCCTATTAATCAGTTTTGAAACTGTCTCATTGATATTTGTTTCTCAATAAAATAAAATTTTAAAAAATTAAAAAAAAAAAAAAAAGATGACACCCATGCCTTCTGTCCAGGCTGCTGGAAACCCCTGCAATAGTCATGCTCAAGGTCAAACAGTGTCCACCAGGACACCTGACTGGCTCTGGCATTAAACACTCGGACTTTGAACACTTCTTTTGACTCCATCATCTCTCTGCACTGCTTAAAAAGAAAATGGTCAGATTCCATCAGGGCAGCACTGGCCAGTGGTTTAAAAAAAAGAAGAAAAAAAAGAAAATCCTGCCTGAGGAAAATAATTTGACCAGGCCTACAGAATGGAACAACAAGAAAAGAAAGGCCTGTATCTGAAGCAGCACTCCTTGGTGAGTACAGAAGAGAGAATTAATCATCAGTGAGGGGAGCTGGGGAGATGGTTCAGTAGAATAAGCGCCTCCCTGGCAAACGCAAGGGCCTGAGTTCAATCCCCAATTCTGGGGAAAAAAAAAAAATCATCAATGAGTCAAACAGGCTTGGCCTTAATAGGGGTAGAAGACAGATGCCAACTTTAGTGTCACTTCTGACAACCTTGACTTGATGTGTGATCAGTGTCTTTTAATCATAGAGTTCCCCAACACAGAGTGCCTCAATAGCAAAACTGTTCAGTATATTTCATATTTTTACTAATATCTATTTGTTTTCATATACAATTAAGCATTCTAAATATTAACTCAGGCTGCAAATATGTTTGTTTTGAATCTTTTATTTACTTATTTGGTACAGTTCTCACTACCCAGCTTGGACTCATAGTGATCCTTTTGTCTCAGCCTCCCCAGCACTGGGATTACAAATGTGCACCACCGTGCCTAGTTTTGGTGGCCAGCACAGCACACCCAGAGTTCTAGGACCAGCACAGCATGCAGTACTGGTGATCGAACTCAGGTTCTTGTACTTGCCAGGCAGGTGCTTAAGACTCCTGAGCTATCTCTCCAGCTCTGAAAATATGTTTTTAACAGAGTTGAAAATACACATATACAGTTATTAAAAGAGTAGTGCTGAGACTATTAAAGACTATAATAGATGCTAATTCTACCTAAAAAAAAAAAGTATTAAGAGATTTCAAGTACATAAAATGAGAAACAGAATGACAGCCAATACAAATATGACAAATATGAGTACATTGACGAGATAACTTCACCAGGAATATTTATTCTTTTAAAACTGTTATGGGGGGCCAGGGAGATAGCTCAGTAGAATAAGTCCTTGCCTGGCAAGCACAGGGTCCTGAGTTCAATGCCCGGTACTGCAAAAAATAAATAAATAAATAAATAAATAAATAAAACAAACTGTTATCCTGGGTATAGTGGTGCATATCTATAATCCCAGCACCAGCACTTGGGACGCTGAGGCAGGAGGACTGCTATAAATTCCAGGCCAGCCTGAGCTACAAAGTGAGTTCAAGGCCAGTCTGAACTGCATAGTGAAACTGCATCTCAAAAAGACAAAAAAATAAATAAATAAATAAAATAAAATAAAATAAAAACTATTATAAAATTTAAATATAATAAAGTCTAGATTTTTATCATAATTATAATCTCTGTAGATTGCATATATTAGTTTGCATAATACTAAACTAGTCTTTAAGAATTTAATATAATTTTATACTCAATTTCACTCAGGCTATCACTATTTCAAGAAAAAGTTCTATTTGGGACTTCACCTAGCAATGATGAATTTAAAGTACAGAGTCTGTTTAAAAGTACAGGCACAGAGAAAAATTCCACAATGTGTATGACAATATCCATAATAAATCACTTTCAATTTAGACCTAAAGGGCCAGCCAAACAGCTCAGAGGATTAAAGCACCTGCCAGCAGGTGCAGGGGTCGGGGGTTCAATCCCCAGGCCTGCTGTGCCGGCTCCACCTTCAGGGCACACTGAGGTGGCAATTGAGACTGGGCATGGCGGCACACACCTGTAATCCCAGCTCTTGGGAGGCTGTAAACAAGTTGATCACTACCAGTCCAATCTAGTAGTAAGGCCCTGAACACCCTGTAAACCCTTCCCTGAAAATAAAAAAATAAAAATTAGACCTAAAAAAGTATATACAAACTATGAAGAAAAAAAGTGCTTCAGAAAATTGTTTGTAGCAAGCAAACTTTGGAACAACAGGCCTTAGGAGAACGTGCAAAGATGAGAATTGCTTGTGGTTTCAGTGCTGAAGACTACCACTACCCTTGGTGAGAATGGCAGGGCAAGCAAGGTGCACAGGCCGCCCTGCTCAGGGGTTAGAGATGGAGACCACAGGCTTGGCTGGCTATGGCTCTGCCATTGGGGTCTTTCCTGGGATCAACATGCTCCCTCTGCATCTTAGACATCTGACTTTGGATGTGGAGTACTCTTCCCAGGCTGCTAGGCTCATCTTGCCAATGGGCTGACCCAGGAACTCTGGGTACCCACCTCCTCTGTTACAAAAGAACAGGTGATCCTCACCTACCATCTCTCATCCATGCAAGGAAGACTCCAAAATGAATGCTTATACATGGAAATCTGAGATCCAGAAAGTCAGAAATAATCCTGTTACCTTGAGAGACAAACTGCCCCACTGCCACCTTCCTAGCTTTTTGAGTGACTGCAGGAAGCAGGGGGCATGTGTAAAAGCATCAGGAGAGACTATCTGTGAGGGCCATGCCTGAAGTTCCTTCTAGAAATATTCAGAAAATACCTGTAGCAGTGAGCAAGGCTTATCACATTGAGCCCCCCCAAATTCATCAGACCCCGAAGTCTAGGTGGAAAGATAAACCTCCCTCAAGAGTAGCTATAAGAGGCCGACACACTCATGTCACCGGGCAGGGGCACAACAGGCCCAAAGTGAGCTCCTCCATACCTCCACAGCCATGCAACACCAGCAGCTGCTGTACCACCAGGCCACTGACAGCAGAAGAAACTGTTATTTCTGTTCTACCTCATCTACCCTTTCCACTTTGATTTTGAAATTCTTTAATGTAAAAAATTTTAAACACAACTTCAGAAGGAATTCTTGTATCCTACAAGTACATTCTACAATGCCTTCAATCTTAAACATTTAGACTTGGACAAACTGTGTATTTGGTGTATAGTCAATCTCTGGGACTAAGTATAATAAAAAGTTAAATAAAGACTCTTGGTACAGAAGGTCTTGTTCTGGAGTAATAGTTTTAGTTAAGGAACCAAGATATTATTTTCAAATGACAACAGAGAAATAATGCACTTAATTATAAGGTGCGGAGGAGAAAGGGATAAAAATGTTACTAAAATGAAAAATAAACTGCACTTCATTAATTTTTGACAAGAAGGACCAAACAATTCAACAAGAGAAAGATCAGGGGGTTCAATCCCCAGTACCGCATGCTATGCCAGCCCCACCATCCTGGCACACTGAGCCTGCAACCAAATTCAGGCGTGGTAGTGCACGCCTGTAATCCCAGTGATGGGGAAGCTAAAAACAGGTGGGTCACTATGAATCTAGCTGCACAGTGAGACCATGTACCAAATACATTTAAAAAAAAAGAGAGACAGACAGATAGAAAGATTAGTCTTTCCAAAAAATGGTGCTAAAATAACACATACAAAAGAATGAAGTTAGTACCTTACTTTATCTTACATATACCATATACAAATTGAAGCAAAGACACATGTGGAAGATCTGAAATAACACCTCTGAGGAAAAAACATGGATCAACCCCAGTGATCTTGAACTTGTTGGTGTCCTCTTAGCTATGACACCAAAAGCACAAACCTAAGCGGGACCTCATCAAAACGTTAAACTTTTGTACTTTCAAGGACACCATAAAGAAAATTTTTAAAAAGTCCAAATCACAACTTCAGTGAGATATCACTTTGCACTCTTGAGGCTGGCTAGAATTAAAGGTGAACAGCAACACGCGCAGAGAAGTCACCTGGAGAGTCACACGCACACTCAGGAAAACATTCCAGCAGTCCCTGCAAACACTGAACACAGGGTTACCACGTGACCCAGCAATGCCACTGCCAAAGACATAGACAAAGAAAATGAAAACCAAGTCCACGCAAAAACTTGAACATGCAGTTTGGGGCTATCATTCACAACAGCTGGAAGGTGAAAACAACCCAAACACTCACCAACTGCCAAACGAACAGAATGTGGCACTCACTGAACATTCTTAATGTGAAAACCTGAAACCTGCATTGCTCCAAAATCTGGAACTTTTTGAGTATCAACAGAACACAAATGGAAAATTCCATACCTGACTTCACCTGACAAGTCACAACTGAAAGACCAGTACAATAAAAATATTGTATAAAAAATCTTTTTCAGGATATGTGTATAAGATGAACATGAAACATAAATAAATATTGTATCCAGGCAGGGTGGTGCATACCTGTAATCCCAGCACTCAGGAGGCTGAGGTAGGAGGACCAAAGCAAGCTCAAGGCCAACTTGGGATACATAGTGAGTTCAAGGTCAGTCTGAACTACACAACGAGACCCTGTCTCCAAAGAAAAAGAAAGTTGTGTTTAGACTCAAATACCACATCCATATCTCCTTCGTAAACAGCTCAAAAGGAAAAGAAACTTGGAATCTGAAACACTTCTTATTCTAAATGTTTCAGGTAAGAGATGCTGAAGGGCACATCTATTCAATGGAATATTATTACATAAGAAAAATGTAGATACATGTAACAACATAGATGGACCCTGAAAACATGGTAACTGAAAGAAGCCACTGGCAAGATGCATATGATTCCATTTATATGAAGTATCTAGAACAGGCAGATTTCTAGAGACACAGCAGATTAGTGATTACCAAGGGGCAGAAGGTAATAGCTGAAGCTACCTTCTGCAATCACAATAATGTTCTAAAACTGCCTGTGCTGTTAGCTGCACAAACGGTACCACACTGAAAGCCACTGACTTGCACTTATTAGGTAAACTGTACAACGCATGACTCACCATCCCAGTAAAGTCACTACGAATCTCTGCCCTGCATCAATAGAAAAAAAAAAAAAAACACAAAAAACAAGAAAAACTTGACTGAAATATTGAAAATGGAGAGAAAAGAAAAAAAAGGCTGTGCCTACAAAATAAGCTGGAAGGAATAAGATCATGTCTGTGTGTCATTACTTTAAATGTGCAGATTGATTTGTCCAACTAAATTAAAAGGCCTATCAGATTATGTTAAAACTTGTATCAATCTATATTCTGTTCAATAAGCATACTTTTAAAACAGGTAGTGTTGAAAAGAATGCAGTCAGGGGGATATTGGGCAAATGCAAGAAGGGAAAAGCAAAAATGGCACAAAAACAAACAAAAAAACCCCAGGGGTCTAACCAGACTTGGGATTGAGGCTCTAGAAAGACAAAGGAGGACATTATAAAAGGTACAATTTGGGTGAAAAACATAAAACCTAAATATGCATGCATCAAACAATAGCTAAAAACTCATCAAAATGCAAGATCATGATAGAACCTTAACTCTATATCCTGTGCCAAAAATATGTATTTTTCTAATCTTGTATGTGAAGATTAACTGTATATTTGGCAAAAAAAAAAATCCTTATAAACATACTCCTTAGATCAAAGAAGTCATCAAAAAAGAGGTTGAAGAAAGTCTCAGAAGTGACAAGAAGGTCAACACCAAACACCAAAATTTACAAATACATGGCAAGTCATCTTCTGGAGAGCTCAGTGTCAAATGGCTTTACTATGACACTTTCACCGCATGCCATTTCCATGCTTATTTTGTCTTCTTTAAGAGAAGGATCTCTCTATGTAATCGATCAACTCATTATGCAGTCCAGGCTGGCCTTGAACTTGGGTGATCCGCCTGCCTCAGCCTCTCAAATGCTAGAATTACAAGCGTGTGCTGCCTCACCCAGCAATATTACCTAGTCTTCATTTTCTAAGTCTGTTCCTTAAAGAAAAGCCACGAGTGCTTCTGCATGGATTTCACCCAACTTTTCCTTCCTGCCAAACTTTCAAACCACATGGTAAACTTTTATTATCTGTGTGGAACTTGAAGTTTCAGATTCCTGTTACGGTAACTTGCAAAAGCAACAAACAAACACCAAATATCAAGACATTTCCTGTAAGGCCTGCAGATAAAGAAATTCAGTTTCAGAGTGAGGGAACTGGTAAACGAAATACCTTTTCTCCCCTCTCTAACCTGTGCCCAAATTGCTTTTGTGTTAAGATACTTTTCTTCGCCAAACTAATTTTTATATTTCAGAAAAGGCAGCTAAATGGTCAGCCCCACCAGAAACTCACCCTTCCCCAGCACAGCTCGATGAAGTGACTCACCCTGGAATCCCATGAAAATGTTTTCCCTGAGCAGGGCACGTACCAGCCTCTCGGCCGTTTTTCTTCCCTTGGTCTTTCCTCCAGAGCCCCAGAGGACATGTCTCACTTACGGCTTATCCTAGCAGGGTTCAATGTGCTTGCTGACTTAATACCTGGCATATCTCAGCTGGTGGGCCAGTGGGTGTATTAGTTACTTGTCTCTCGTTGCTGGGACAAATACCTGACATTCAAAACAAAGGGAGGAAAGGTTTATTTAGCTCACAGTTACTGGAGTTTTCATAGTTTAACACAGCCTGAATTACGTAGCAAGACCTCAGAGATTTATCTGCTCAGGAGAGAGGGTCAGTGACTCTGTCTTCTCCAAACATCTCCCTGCCTGAAGCAGCCTCAGTAGTAGACACCACTGCCCCATGCTGCTGGGTCTGGAGGAGAAGCTGGGCGCTGCCCTGTCCAGGATGACCTGCTCCACACCTCTGAGAGACCTCAGGCTGGGGGGCAGCAGGAGATGCCAGCTCAATGGTTGGTGCCTCTCTGGCCCCGCCCCTTGAGTCCCGCCCTGGTCCTCTGGCCCCACCCTAAAGTCACTCCCTGCTCCACAAGGGGCATGTGTTTCATGACTTACCTGAGGCTTTGGGGGACCAACTAGACAAAAACCTTAACAGTAAGTGGGGGGACTCTTTGGCAGTATCTGCTAAGGCAGTAGTTCTCAATGTCCAGGGATCCAGCCCAAAGTGGGGCTACTCAGCATCAGGGGATCCTGCCCCCGAGGAGGCATGTGTTGGCTACAATGCTGGCCTACAATCTAAGAGATCTGCTGGGCTACAGTCTAAGAAGGGGTACTTAGCAGCTAGGAGCCTGGGGGGTTGCTAAATGTCTGGCAATACCCTCAAAGATCAAAGAACTAGCTGGCCCGAATGTCAACGTGCCCAAGTTGAAAGACCTTATACTAACAGTAAACAGACACACCTAAGCTTTGCCCAGCGAGCCCATTCCTAGATATATATATATAACAGAAAGGATGCAAATATCCATCAAAAATACATACACCTGGCAAGTACAAGGGCCTGAGTTCAATCCCCAGTTCTGAAAAAAAAAAAAAAAAAAAAAAAACACATACAGAAAGGCTTGCAGGTGGTTTGTGTATAAAAGCCCCCAAACTGGAAGTCCACAGATAGTATAATAAACTGTCATATACCTGTATAATGGAATATACTACAGCAATAAAAATATGACAGCTACATGGAATAATGTGGATGGATCTTACCAATACAGAAATATAATGGGCAAAATTATGGTAAGATGAAGGAATCAGGACAATGGCTGTCTCCAGAGCGGGTTCCTGACAGGAAAGGGCAGGGGGAATCCTGCTAGGAACCCCCTTTATTTTAGTCTACATGGTGAAACTGCAGCACACCTATGCAAGAGGTCACTGGGAATTCAGGACTCCCGCATCACACGTGTGTCACACTTCAACACACCTAACTAGAGAGAGGGCTCCTCCAGGCCCAGCCCCACCATCAAGAACCACATACTGATTTTCAGTCTTAGAAACAAGACATTCCCTCTAGACTGACTAGCCCACTCCCAGCAGGAGGGTAAGCAGCCACTTTTCTGAAAAGCTCTTTCACAACAGATAATAAATCCTTTAAAATGTGCAAGATCCTAGCCTCTATATTATTTTAATTATTTTGTGCTAAAGAATATATGAAAGGGGTCAGGGAGATGGCTCAGTGGAATTTGTGCTTCCCTGGCAAGCGCAAGGGTCTGAATTCAATCCCAGGTTCCACCAAAATAATAATAATAAATAAAGAATATATGAAAGATGTGTATATAAAGTAAGCTTTGGGAATAATCACCACAGCATTGATTTAATAGAAAGAAAGAACAAGGATAGAGTGTGTGAGAGAGAAGAAAGGAATGGGAGTGGCAGAGAGGGAAAGGGAAGGGGAAGCGGAGGGCAGGGAGGGAGAAGGCAGAAAGGGCAATAACTCAGTGTAGTCCCAAAGAGAACTTCAGGGTATGGCAGATGCATTAAAATACCTACGTAAAGCTTAATGGGAAAATTGTGAACATTTTCACAATGTTCACAATTTTTAAAGTACAGTTAAAATCAGGTCACCCATCAATACGCAATCTAAGAAATATGAATTATGCATTTGATATAACCGTGGTTATCTTTGGGTAATGGAAAGTCATGAGGTTTTAAATTATTTTTCTTTTTATTTTTTAAAATGAACTATACTACTACTTGATAAGAAATAACATAAAGCCATAGTTCTTAAACATAAAGGTGAACCCGAGACTCCAGAACTGGGCAGGGATGCCTCTGCTGCCCTCATCTCCTGACACACAAAGCCTTGCCTCCTGCTGCTCAGCTCTGGATGCCAGTCCCAGGGCCGACCTGGATTACACAAGGAGCTACGTAAAATGCTAGATTCTGTAATCTGACTGGGATATTGATTTTAAAAATCATGCATAAAATTCATGTATTAAAAAAAGCACAAAACTGTATGTTCCCCACCTAAAGAAGCTAAAACCAATTCCATATATCAATATGAATATAAATACTTGGGGCTGAAAAAGTTTTGGTTAAAAAGAAAAGAAAACAAAAATCCCAAAGCCACTACCTTTCTCAAATGACCAAGTCTGATGAGTTGAAGGGAGATCACTAAGCCAGGTAATCTTAACCCCATAAATGCACACACACACACACACACACACACACACACAGACTGAAGCAATGCGCCTGTATCTCTCTGCCGGAGTCTGTGTGGAGCTTAGGCATGATAACGTGAAAATGCTAGCTGAGCTGCGAGCTGATGCTCTGCAGCACCACCAGTCCTGTTCCCACCCACAAACAGCCTCCTAGGAAGTTTCCCAGGCAGTTCCCTCCTGAGTACCACATGGCCTGAGGTCCATCTGGCAGCTCCGAGAGACCAGCTTGGCACCACACCTGGCACGGAGCCAAGGCAGAGCAGCTACGTACACTTTACTTCTTCCCAGAGGGGGAGAAAGGGTCCTGGTATCCCAGCTCACAGACGCTTTGGGGCAGACAGTGAACTCTCGTTTTTAAAGAAAGGTTTTTCTCTCCTCAGTTGTCAGACTTTAAACCAACAACCAACTCTAAAGACAAAACAATCAGCTATGCTAAATCTTTGGTGCTGCAGGTCCCTCTCCATCTTTTCAAGGTCACAACTCCTCCCTGCTGGATGATTACAGGGATGCCTGAAGGGTACATGGGTACTTTTCTAAAAAGTGCTATGAGGTTCCACCTGTAATAGAAAGGGCACACAGCTCAGAGCCCGGCCAGCCCTGGCCAAGTACCAGACAAAGCCAGAGACAAGAGCTCTCTAGTATCTGTGGATCTGTCTGCTTCCTTCTGTCCTCTGAGGTAAAAATCACAAGACTACTCAGAGAACAAAACCAGAAGGTAGAGGCCTAGAACACAGCCTGAACTGCACACTGCTTCCAAAAGTGAACTTACAGGTTGTGCTGGTCATGTGCACAACAGGCGGGCAGGCTGAAGGCCTGGGGGACTTCTTTAGGGAGATAAGCCTCAGGCCTGGTTAAAAGCCACTAACTCCCAGGCTCAGCCTCCCAGAAAGCATCTTGGCCCCCAGAAGGACCCTTCAACGGCCCAGAGGTTAAGCCTGTCTGCCAGCCTGCAAGCTCAGTGTTTATATTTAAATCATCCCAAGGGAAACCACACTTCAAAGCACAGCCAGAACCTGGGGGAGGTGAGAGGAAAGAGAGAGGAGGCTGCTCAGGGAAGCTGAAGCCTGAAAAAGAGGGAAGACAGAGCAGCATAAAGAAGGCCAAGATTCTTACCCTTACTACTGCTCTTAGTGCTGGCTCTGAAGCTAGTTCCACTGCATCCCTTCCCTCCCCCTCTCGGCTGAGCACCAAGTGTCTCCCTACTGTGTGCACTCCCCACTTGAGGGCTACAAGATGCCTCCCACTGCAGTTCAAATCACAATGGTCCTTCGTGACCACCTCCATAGGTCTCCAGGCTTCAAGGACTTGGAGCATTTGTCAGTCTCTTTCTAATGGAATAAACTCTATGCACATTTACCTAACAGTCTCACACACACACCCTGTTGTATTTGCACACCTGTTTTTACATGGAGGTCAGGGCAAGAAATCTCATAAACTAGAATCCTGTGCTTTCCTCACTAGTCTACAGCAGCAACCATAATTTCATTTATAAACACTCTATTGTGAAATCTGGTTACAGCCCCAAATGCCAATCTCTTGCTTTCCTCCAGCCCCTCTCTGCCCACTCAGATCTCAGGAAGTGAGATCTGTTGATAAACTGGGCATAAGGAGAAGAGAGTGAGCCAGGCTGTGACCTTGTGCATGACAAGTGGGTATTTGCTTGCTGGAGCATCTCAGGTACTACGCAGAGCTAAACCTGGCAGACTGAACCTCTCCCTTTAAGGGCACTGGGTGGAGCTTTTCACTGCTAATAAACACATCCGTCTCTCTCCACACTTCCAGGCACAAGGTTTTCCATTGACCAACCTATTTTAAGCATCTACAAATCACATTCCTTTGCTTCATAGAAATCTGAATTCAAGCTTAACAAGCTATCTATCAAACTTGTCCTTCCACCCTACCCTACTGCACATTTCCAACAGGTAGAGGGGTTACAAGGAGGAAAGCCTAGATCTGGACTTAAAAGGCAAACTCAAGCTCCCACATAGAACAGGAAGCACTAGAGATGATCAACATGGCCATAGGTGCATTTGGTTAAGAAATTCACTATGGCCCGGGGGTCTAGATTTAGACTAAGTGGATATCCGCAGGAACAGAGTTTGAATGTAAAGCCCGATGACACACGATACTGTGCTTCAGCTCTAAGCACTGCAGTGGATAGATTAAAGGGCTCTGCTGCAGAATTCCTCCCTTCACAGCTTGCTAAGAAACATGAGATTGCTTTAAAATTTGTGTTCTCCCTTTTCACACCAGCACAACCATGATCCTTATTCATAACTAGGCTGAACCCAGCACAGTTTCCCTATTTTGCCCCAAGACACACGAGTAGCTGTGTTCTCCCAAAGGGCTCTAAAATAAAAACTGGACCCCAGATGCTCACAGCATAAAAAAATCTGCAAACAAGACTCTGGGTTTGTACAATTCTCAGAGCCAATAAGGAAAACAGCTGTCCATAGCAGGAAGCCCTTGATGGCACCCTGGAAAATGTAGGGTAGAATACAAGAACCATTAAAAGTGAGTGATTTGAAAACCCCAAACTCTTAACTACAGCCACAGTGAACACGCTTTAAAATTCACCCACCCAAAGCACAGCACAGCTCCTTGACCTTCCAAGCCCCACTCTACACAGTGCAGCCAAGCTGGAGGTTGCAAATCACTCCCTTCAGAACCTAGCAGCCCTCCAGTACCACCCCCAGGTCTAAGCCCAGCCACCAGCCAGAGGCCCAGCCTGCTCTCCTGTGTGCCCGCTCCCAGCCACTTGAGCAATAATCAGTGAGCCACAGGAGTACGGCGTGTGCTTGGCATGTGAAAGACCTTGGGTTCCATCCTCTGCACCCAAATTAAAAAAGAGAGCAGCAGGAAAAGCCGCATGGCGCTCAGGGTGGCTGCTCCCCAGCCTCGTCAACATAAGTTGCGCGTGTGCACTGATAAATGTGGTCTGTGGAAGCAGGGGCAGCAGGGCTGAGGACAGCTGGGAGGGCGGGTCCTACCAGACAGGGCAATTATTGATGATGCTGAAGAAGGCCCAGGCAGCCGCAGGACCTGGCTGCAGCCACAGCAGCCCGCACGGCAGCCTCCTTCCAGGTTTCCCGGGCCGAGCGACACACCTCAAGTACCCCTAGCGGAAGGGCATGCACCCTAACGCAGCTGGTCCTTCACCGCTCCAGGTTCTTAGCAAGAAATCGGAAAAAGCGCCCATAGAGAACTTTCTCTGATCAACTGAAAGCCTAGCAGTAAGGAGGCCCTGGGGGCCACCTCCTCCGAAGATCGCTGGCCGCTTCGACCCGCCCCTCTTCGGGGACCCACCCAGCCTGTGTGGGCCAATCATTGCGAAAAGACACCCCTTCCCCACCGCCACGCTCACGCACGTGCCCCAGCTGTGCCAAGATTTCCGAATGCCCTCTACAGGAAAGCGTAACTTCCACGGCCCACAGGTGTGACCCCAGCAAGAGAGGGAAAGTCCCTCCACGTCACTGCCATTGAAACTGCTGCCCAGGGCCACCACCCAAGAGAAGCCTGGTGCCCTCAGGACAGCCCCTCTGGCACTTTACCCCGATCTCCTGCGTCCACCGAAAGACACAGGCGTGGCCGGCGCGGCCCACGAGCCCTTGAGTCCCTGCCCTGCGCCTCTAGCCCCGGCCACGGCTCACCGCCAGTGTCCTCAAAGCGCGGCGGCGGGCGGTCCCGCAGAGCGGCGCTCCACCCCGCGCCGGCCTCGTCCTCCTCGGGCTCCGGCAGGGCGGGCGCAGGGGACGCGGGTGGCGCGGGGCGCTCGCGCTCGTCGTCTGAGGAGGCGGCCGAGGAGGAGTGCGAGGCAGCCGAGGTGCTGTAGAAGGGGTTGCCTCCGCTGTCCGCACCCGACTCGCCGAACACGTCGTCCGAGATGTGCAGGCTCTCGTAGCGCGCGCGGGCGGCCTCCAGCAGCGCCGGGGCCCTCCTCCGCGCGCCGCCGCCCCCCTCGGCCATGGCCCCGCACAGGGCC
>NW_004524703.1:983617-993688 GCF_000260255.1 Octodon degus
CGCCCCGCGCCCGGCCGGCCCGCCGTCTTGGCCAGTGGGCCGCGCCCGGGGCGCCTCGAAGCTGTGGCTGCGGCGGGAAGGGGACTGGGGCCGGGATCCGGACCGGGACCGGGCGCGACACCAGAACCTGGACTTGCGCTGCTGCGTCTCCGTGGCGTCCCGGTGAGCCCTCCCCGCGATACCCACGCTGCGCCGCCGACCTTCCAGAGCTCTAGCAGCCGGGCGGGCCCGCCTCCCGTACCCCGCACCGGCCTCCGGCCAATGGGAAGCCGGACCCGCGCGTGGCGGCACGGCGGGCGGGGCCGCTGGACGCCCCACCTCTCGGGCGGGGCTGCGGGAGGGCCGCTGGGCAGTGTCCCGCCTTTGAGCGCCCAGCCCCGCCCTCCCGCCGGGCCCAGCGCAGCCGCGCCCGGCGCCCGGAGATGTCTGCTCAGCTGCTTGGAAAACCTCTCCAGGAGCGGTTCCCGCGGCGGTTCCGAGCCCTGCGCCAGGATCTGTCCTACGGAAGGTTCCGAAGTCCCCTCCGTGAGCTGTCCGCCGGATAGTTCCGAACCCCCTTCCAGGAGTTGTCCTCCCAGCAATTCTGACCCTCCCCCCCCAGGAGCTGTCCTTCCAGCGGTGCTGAACACCAAGCGGCCCAGAAGCTCCAAGCACAGCTTGACCGAGGCTGCACCGCGCCCCTGTGAAACCCCAGGCTGCAGGGTTCCGGAACTCGTCCCAAGAGCAGCGGCCTCGCCAGGCCTTTTCTGGGGCACATGGCAACATAGACTCCTTCAAAAGCCCTGTAATTTGAGGGTGGCAGCACTGGAGTTAGTCATTCCTCACCATCTTTGACTTGACACCTTATGTATTTAAAATATTGATGACTTCCTAAATATTGATCACTCCATCATCTGTGCTCCAGTATCTCCTTACACAGAGATAGGATACATTCCTCTATTAAAACGGTACAGTTGCCAGGGCTTCAGCACTTTGATAACAATGGAACAGAGGGTCCTCCCTCCTGGGCAGGGACCCTGGGTGGTGGCGCCAACGTCAGACTGTCTAGTGTTCTTATCTCCAACCCCTTCCATAAATAGTGCAGTATAGTAAGTGGGTCATAAAGTCATCTTCACCCTGAAACAGAATAAATCCACGGAGATATGCAGTGCTACAAATCCTGAGTATAGCTAAATGATCATCGCAGAAAACAGAAGGATGTGTTGCTATTTCTAATATTCACAAAGAATAAAGATGTTGGAACCATTCTTCCAGCATGCAAGTCAATTCTACTGGGGCAGAAGAAGCACTCATATACTCCCTTCCTTAGCCTCTGGTTATCCTCCTCTAAACTAGAGGCTCTGCTTAGGCATAGACTTATGGCCATCATTAGCAGACAATATATAAAAAAGCAGGGATATACAAAACACTCTCGCTGTGTGGATTCACTTGCTATATGGATTTGATGATAAACCAAAAGTGTTTGCAAAGCATTCTAATTCCCTTGGAAGAATTAGGCCACGGAAAAGTGAAAGTTCCCAGCGTCTCTGTATACAGTGCTGAACCGTCTGAAGATTTTAACGTGGGTACAGGTAATCAGACTTCATTAGAAATGGTCTAAGCCTCCTTTCTAAGCCCCTTTTGTATACATCACTAAGAAAAAAAATGCTGCCGTAGAAAACTATAATACAATGGTTTCTTTTAATTTCTAACTCCAATTTAAACTTACCAAGAATGTTTTTGATAAATATTTGGACAGATTTCTATCATGTACATTAATACATAAAAATAAATATTTAAGTTAAAGTAATTGACTAAAGCTTTCCTATACATAGAGTTTCACTATCCTTATTTTATTTTTAACAGAGTTAAAGATGGAAGGAGCAACATAAGGTTTCCTAGCTCACACCCAAATCTGTAACTAAGAATTGTGTAAGACCCCTGCAAGATCTTATGTTATCTATTTAAAAAATGAAATGAAACATTAATTGAGTGGGGTCACAGAAGTAGCACCTATATAAGAGGATTCCCTTGTCTCAGTTAGAATAGAAAAAAAAAAAAAAGCAGCTAAGATGAGTCTGTGGTTTTGAAGCAATGGGGCACTTTGCTACCTGTAGGAAGCACAGAACAAAATAACAGAAGCTACAAAGATGGGCATAGTCTTCCCTTGTCCATAATTTAAATCTATATGGCACTAATCCAGAGGAAAGGATAGGGCCTTTGTGCTTCCTACACTCCCAAGGCCTGTAGCTCACACAGCTTCTCAGATTGAGGAAAGGATTATAAGGCCACAAAAGAAACACCAAGAAATCAAAGTATTACCCCAAAGCTTGCCTATAAATTTTGATGACTATTTCAGTTTGGAGTCAAGTGTTTTAACATGTTCCCTTAAGCAAGTGTTTCTAAATTTAAAAACAAAAACAAACAAACAAAAAAACAGCTTTTGAAGGCAAGTGACTGCTTCTCATTGTGGAGAGAAGAGAGGAAAGAGGATGAAATGCATAGCAAACAAAAACGTTTTCATCTGCCTAGTGTCCTCCTGCTTGATGATACCATTATGATTCTGCATCATTAACTTTTTAAAAAAATTTTATTTATTTGTGTGTGTGTGTGTGTGTGTGTGTGTGGCCAGCTCAGCCCACCAGGGGGCGGGGCTGGCTGGCATGTGGTGCTGGGGAATTGAACCGCGGTCCCTTTGCTTTGCTAAGCTTGTTCCAAGTAGGTGCTTTTAGACCACTGAGCCATCTCACCAGCCCATGCATCATTAACTTTTAACATTAATATTATTTGGGATTATAGCTTGGAATCAATTCTGTCCTCAGCTCTCTCTTAGCTTTGAGTCCTTTGAAAATATCTTCCACATAATTAACTCTTAAAAACAACTAACTAGCTTTAGATTAATATTGAGTGTTGGGTTTATAGTTTTCCCAGAAAACTCTAGGAAATAAAAGCAATCTATTTGTATAGTAGACTCCTTAGGTTTTGTTAAATCAAGGTTTCATGCTTTTTTTTTTTTAACTGGGGCAAATTACTATTTTTTATTAAGTCTAAGCCTCCTTTCTAAGCCCCTTTTGTATACATCACTAAGAAAAAAAATGCTGCCATAGAAAACTATAATACAATGGTTTCTTTTAATTTCTAACTCCAATTTAAACTTACCAAGAATGTTTTTGATAAATATTTGGACAGATTTCTATCATGTACATTAATACATAAAAATAAATATTTAAGTTAAAGTAATTGACTAAAGCTTTCCTATACATAGAGTTTCACTATCCTTATTTTATTTTTAACAGAGTTGTGGATCCCCTTACCAGTGACATGCTGTTTGGAACCATCCAGAGCCCCTGTGACCTTGCATTTCTTATTGTGAAAGTGCTCCTCCTTCATCCATGTGTACTTTGTTCTGTGCTTCCTACAGATAGCATGTTAAAACACTTGATTCCAAACTGAAGTAGTCATCAAATTTTATAGGCAAGCTTTGGAGTAATACTTTGATTTCTTGGTGTTTCTTTTGTGGCCTTATAATCCTTTCCTCAATCTGGGAAGCTGTGTGAGCTACAGACCCTGGGAATCTAGGAAGCACAAAGGCCCTATACTTTCCTCTGGATTAGTGCCATATAAATTTAAATTATAGACAAGGGAAGACTATGCCCATCTTTGTAGCTTTTGTTACTTTGTTCTGTGTTTCCTACAGGTAGCATGCATGATCTAATTCTGTAAGTGTTGAGTTGGTGTTTTGTTGGTTTGTTTTAACTAATTTGGAGTTTTCATGCAATAACCAGATTCATGATCCTTATTTGAATGATGCCCATGATATAGAAAAACTATAACTCTCAGCCTGTTAGATGTCAAATGTGGCAAATTCATGGTCTTACAACATCATGGGAAGTAAGTCGTGAACCAAAGGAGGAAGTTAGAAAAGTTTTACTGGAAATAAGGTGAAAGAGTAGAAGAACAATAGCTCCTGAATTTCCAGAAGGGATCGCAAATGGGTAGCCACCAAGACTGTTTGTCAGGGGTAATTTATACAGCAAGCTGCAATGTGGGTCCAATGTGGGTGACACTACAATCAGCCTGTGGGATTATAAGTATAGCTGCTTAGCTTAGCTAATAGTGATCCTTCCTAGGGAAACAAATCACCTAGCAAGGCTATCTGGAAAGAACAAAGGCATTTTGGGGAATAGATGAAACTATGGGTCTACATGTTCTGATCACCCAGCTATGCACCTGATGCCAATATGGGCCCACTGGACCATGTCGTGCTAGCTATACTATACTCTCAAGTTGCTGTCTATCTTGCAGGCCTGGCTATTGCATCTCCATCCTGAGGTTTGTCTCCAGCCATACTTCTGGTATCTCTAATTTTTGTGCTGACTTCCTACAGGGCCCAATCCCTCTCTGACTATACATTGATGTCTATCTAACTTAGCTTTCTTCAATATTCAGAAAACCTTGACATGCTGAGAAGCATATGAGATCTGCAAAGCCTAGGAATAGCAACTGAGAAGACTTGGGCCTCGGCTGTGGTCCTCCATAGACTCACTTGCCCAACACTGACTAATACAATAATTACTGATGATGAAGCAGGACAGAAGCCCAGTGCTTCTCTAGAAGATACTGTTCACTATATTTCTTCCACTACAGTGGTAGAAGCACCAAGTACCTTGGAGCTGGCCTGCTTATATTCCTACCCACACCCACCACTCAGGGAGACATCTGTTTTGGCAGCAGCAGGCTTTGACCTCCACTACATGTGCTACAAAGGTTCTGTCCTGGGCCCTCTTCTAGAAACAATACCTTTCTGTTGCCCTCCTTGCTGAGGTCCATGGTGGCACTCTCCCCTTCCCATGACCATGGAAAGTCTGACACCACTCACACCTTTAGCATCTTGTATTTCCCACAAACACATGTTGGAAGCAAAACTCCAAGTACCCTTAGGAAGTCCATGTGCTCTTCCTTCTCATTCTTGCTACAGCATTTCTAATGAAGCTTTCTTGCCCATTCATGATTTTAACCTAAAGGAGATCAGGTTGACTACATGAGTAAGCTAAAACCTGCTAAGACTAAAGGTTGCTGGTGCTGAAAATGACTTGGTAACACTGAAGATAACTAGCACTCAGGAAACTGATAGCAATCAAGCACAGCTGAAAGCCACCATCACTGGTTCAAAAAAGTTTCTGAAGCCTAATGGTAGCTGCTGGTTCCAAAAGGCAAAGAGGACCCCAACACTAAGAGCTGATAGCTAGTGGCATTCAAAGCTCAGGGCTGGTAATACTAAAAGATCTACACTGCCTATTCATGATTTCTGTGCTCATTGAGCAAAGGAACCTTCAGGGGGATGGTAACATCTTAGCAACTGTCCTAGAACCCTCCTCTCAGGCCTCTAGTGGTGATGTTTTGAGGGAGGAGCCTGTGCATTCCCGAAGGGACCCAGGGGGCAAGCCAGAGCAGGAGCACACTGGGGCCCAGTGAACACCAGTGAGGTGTAGCTGCTGTGCAGGAAGCTGAGAAGAGTGGCGGGGATGAAGCTAGAGAGGAAGGTGAATGTTAAATTGTAAGACACAGGATTCTGTTTTGAGTGAAATAGGAGCTAGTGAAGACTTTAAAGCAGAGGAGTAAAGCTGACTTGTGCTTCAGTTCACTTGCTTACTGGTAGAAGACTACAACAGTGAAAGGTGAAATTGGGAAGATAATGCTGTGGCAACACTAAGCCATAGAGAAAGGTGTAGAGACTAGGCTGGTACAGATGGAATGTTGAGAACTGGTTGTGTTTGGATGTATTTTGAAGACAACCCTACAGTTTTTATGAAAGAATCCAGTGTGGACAGTGAGAGAAAGATGAATTAAGAAAGACGCCACAGATTTTTTAAAATTAATTTTATTGAGAAACAAATTTCAATGAGACAGTTTCAAAACAGGTTAGTAGGACAGTAACAATAATTAATACATTGCATATTATTGTCTTCTTAGAGTTATTCATAGTACAAGATGCAGAAATGATATCCTGTCCAAACACTATTAGTACAAATTTTCCTTCTCATTGAAGATTTTTTTTTCTTCAACTACAATAAAAGCAACAGGATTGGAGGCTGGGTACCAGCGTGAGTTTGGAACATGCTGGGTTTGCACATCTAGACTGTTCAAGAGCAGGCACTGTAGGCAGGAATCTGGACCACAAGGGCCAGGTCAGGCTGGAGACAAAACCCAAAGATCATCAGCAGGTAAGTGGAGTCAGAGCAGATGTGTCACCCAGTGTCCCAGCACAGATAGGGATCTGGGGGTAAGTCCTAGAGCAAACTGTTCAAACAACAGAGAAAGCAGATGCCTTTCATGAAACTGAGGTTGTCTGCGAGCTGAGATGATAGGTCCTAGAGGCTTAAAAGTGTGTCTAGTACAAAGTGAATTGTGCTATGGGGTGTCTAGAGATACCGTAAGAGAACTGAGAACTGACTCCAAGATCTGGTGAGGAGGTTCCCTTACTGGAGTGGATCGCAGAGACTGGTGGGGAGAAGTGGGCTACTGAATAACAACACATCTTGAGAAGTTTTGATGCCAAAGGAAGAGAGAAGAGGAGGCGTCAAAGAGCAATGTGGGAGTCACAATAGAGATTCCTTAAGATCAAGAGGGATTTGGATGGCTGCAAAAATAATCCTACAGAAGGGTGTAGGAGAGATGCTGCAGAGAGAGGGGAAAATAGCAAAGCAAGATCTTGTCGTGTTGGGGCTCAGACACAATACCTTGCAGTGTAAGGGATGGTGTGCTGAGAGCTTTGCGCTGAGGGCATGTTCAGAAGCACAAAACTCTGATGGTGTTCTGTCCTCCTCCCTCTTGATCATTTTATCCTCCAGGGAACCTGATAAAGTAGGATTCTTTTCCCCCAAGAGGGTCATAGAATCCAAACCTTTCTTCCTCAAAGCTTGACTTAAAATATAGAAATATAACTTTTGCTTTCTCTGCCTTTCATTATGGGAGCTGACTGTAAAGGAATTCTCTAACCTGCCCTGTCTGATAGTAGATCATTCAAGAAAAGGTCCTACCCCATAAGCCGGGCACACAGACACCAAAGATAGGCCTTGGCAAGTTGCCCTCAGCCTTCTTAGACAATCACCTTTCTACATACTGTCCATTCTTCATCAAATCTAAGCATAAAAGTAGACAGTTTTCATCACATTGGATGAAAGCTTGGATGGCTGAGGTTAGAGGACCACATATTCATGGCCAGGTTGGGGAATTTAGGAAGACCTTATCTTAAAATTAAAAAAAATAGAAAAGGCTGGGTTGCAGTTCAGTGTGAGGACCCTGAGCTCAGTCTTTATTTTTTTTTTTATTTTGACATCATTTTTTTTATTTTAAAGAAAAAAATAAAAACTATGGTACAAAATCTCAAAACAAGATTTTAGGAGAGTAACAATGGTTAGTACATTGGTATTGTTACTGCCAAAGTAGTTTCTCATATTACAAGATATAGGCAATAAATAATAAGCAAACAACATAGGTACAAACCTCTGTTTTTGTTTTTTTGTTTTTTTAAAAAGTCAACAGAAAATGGAAATATACTTTTTAAAGTTTCTAATACTAGGAGAAGATATCATACAATGTCTTTTAAATAAATTGTAAGTCAAAGATACAGTATAAATCTTAGAACAAAAATTAAGATTAAGCAATATTCAGAAAATTAAATGTTTCAAAACAATTGAACTAAGAAAACGTTTTCATGATAGCAAAGAAGTACTAAGAGTAAAACATAAGATAAATACTGGAATGGCAAATAAATGACCAGCACTTCTAACAGTTTGAGGATAGGATATCGCACAAAGTTCTAGTGTGTTGTGGACATGCATAATGACCGTGACAGTTACTGGTGGCTAGGCGTCACTTGTGGAGCTCCATCTTTAAAAATTTTCCTGGTTCGTTGGGCCTTGGTTTCTGAAGGTTGGGGACTCACACAAAACTTTGATCATATAAACTGTTTGCATATTCCAGGTTATAGGAATTTGTTGTCACTCAGGTGCTTGAACAGTGTTACCTGCACAAGGTGAAGGTGTGGCCCCATTCACAGAAGATGGCATGAAGAGTTCAACTTAGTGGGAGTCTGCAGCCTTCTCTCTTTACTTGTCCTAGTTTTTAAATGGCAGTAGCACAGAACATCAACCATCCCTGAGGAGGGATGAGGTGTAGTGCTGGTCATTTGTGAATCATCTTGAGCACTTGAGCGTGCTCATGTCTACACCAACTGGAGCAACTCTATAGGAGCAGAACAAGGTGTGATATGTTTTGAAAGTTTCCAGGTGATTTGAAATTGTGGCAGAGTGAGAGGCCCTAGATTGGGAGTTTTAGGAGAGCAGATATGGATTAATAAAACAGCTACCCAGAAGAGCAGGAGACATGACTGGCTACAGAAGTATAGTTGGGTTTGTGGTTAAGGTTTTAATGTGAAATGTGCCTGGGTGGATGTGGCTTTCTCCAACCATGCTCAAACACAAGGTTAGCAGAGGAATGGGTTTTCCAAGGTGGGCTTTTATTGAGTGTGTTTAACCAAGGGAAAGAATGCAAGAAATGTATGACAGTCATGCACCTGGAATCTGTGTCCAAGAAAAGAGAAAAATTAGAAAATGTTGATATCCCAAATTTAGTTACAAAGGCTAGAGGATTGTAGGTAAATGGCCTCTTATCAAAGGAATTTTTTTTCTCCTTCAAGTTGTTCACATGATGAACATTTCCAAAAGGTGGGAAAAGTTATTTACTAGTTACTCTGCAGGGTGACATTTCTGAATGTATGTAAATCCCCAACCCAAACCCCACCATGCCCCCTGGGTACGGTGCTCCCTGCTCACCGCCCCAGCCATACACAGTGGGAGTCTAGAAGCCGCAGCCATTTCCCCTATGACCTGTCCTCCCACCTCAAGGCTTTTCTGTGCTGGTCCATCCATCATATCTATATCCAGCATACATTCCATATGAATATGGACAAGCTATGCTCTCCTCCCACAGATTTTCATTGTAAAAATATTCTAGCTCTAGATCTAACAGGATTTCCCAGCTTTTAGCTTGCCCTGTTACTGCTGGATGTTGAGGGAGCTTGTCCCAAGACCTGGTCCTTTGCTAGAAGGCACCTGTTAACACTCAGTGAGCCCTTTTATCCCAGGGATTCCTGTGGCCCAAGAGCTTTGGCTTAATACCAGCAAAGGAGTCTACTGAGAAGCCAGGGGAAGTCACTTAAGGAGGTAGATAAATGGGCTCTTATCACAGGGATTTTTTTTTTCTCCTTCAAGTTGTTTCCATGATTAACATTTCCATGAAATAATTTGGGGCAGCCAGACCCCCTGCAAAGCAGCACAAATAACTTTGATTAGTCTTTCATTCTACCCATTTTTCTCAGGGCTTTAAATCATTTTTTTTTTCAACAAATGAACATTATGAACTGTTTAGAGCAAAGGAAAAAAAACACATATTGAAATTTAGATCTTCCTATTCTTAGAAAATGAAATAATGTAGAGTGGCAGTGCTGATTCCAAAGACCTTTCCACACTTTTCTGTTCTTGCTTTTTTCTTTCTTTTTCTTTTTTTCCTTCTTCTTCTTTTTTTTTTTTTTCTGAGCTAGAGTCTCAAAAAATTTCCCAGGCTGGGCTCAAACTTGCCTCAGCCTCCCAAGTAGCTGAGATAATAGGTATGTGCCATCACGATTGATTAAAATATAAAATTTTTTGGACTGCCACCTGTGCCCACCCCCATACCTATCTGGGGATCCTTAAGTAGCTAAGCCACAGGGCCCTGCATGCCAGTAGTTGCTAGCTAGGTATTTTCCAGGAGAAAGGCTGTCTCATTCATTCTGCTCCAGCCCTTTTCTCTGCCCAGGGAAGAGCTTCCCTTCAAGTCCTCTGTATTAAGTGTTGTTCAATGATCAATTAGTCCTCAGGGGGTCAAACGAAATTTACTATGTCAGCCATATTTCCTTTAGAAAGGCTCAAGAGCACAACACTGACTTGGAGACAAAAAAGGATGGGGGAGGGGTGTTAGTGTTACAGTGGGTGATGGGCTTTCTGAAAGGATGGGGGAGGGTGTTAGTGTTACAGTGGGTGATGGGCTTTC
>NW_004524703.1:993788-1023496 GCF_000260255.1 Octodon degus
GGGTGTTAGTGTTACAGTGGGTGATGGGCTTTCTGAAAGGATGGGGGAGGGGGTGTTAGTGTTACAGTGGGTGATGGGCTTTCTCATGGGTTCCTAGGTTCTTGTGCATAATGAGCAAAGAATTGGATGTGGCACGTGATGCTACAGAAAAAGCAACAAAGTTTAATTTAGGCTTACATATTCCCAGAGTGAGCTGGCTCCCACCAGCAGAAGGAAAATATCATGAGCGCTGAAGGCATTGGGTTTAAGAATTTCAAATGTTGCGATGGGTCTAGAGCGCCTCCAATTGGGTATTCCAGAGTGTGATTGACCCCATGATTGACAGGGCACTAAATCATATTAGCTCTATCTGTCACTCACATCCTTTACCATAATTTGCTTTGCAATAATTGGATGTATGAAATGAAGTCCAGATGCATGGACCTTCCATGTGAGTGAAGGGGAGTGGTCCTGTCACCCCAGCTGTATTATCTGTATTACTAGGAAGAGCTTCCAGAAGTATTTCTGGATTAATAATAACTAGCCTTTACATTACCACTGAAATCACTGCAGATACCTAGAATGTACTTATTGCCTCCAAATTCCTTGCTGCCTTTTCATAATCAATAGTTTTCAGTCCAGATGCATGGACCTTCCATGTGAGTGAAGGGGAATGGTCCTGTATAGGGCAGTGCATTATCTAATTTCTCACAATTCTGCCATATGAATATGTTCCTCAAGCCCTCTCCTGTGAATGCCATTTAAGGGGAAAAGTGACAAGTGGATAGAAAGATCTGAAGTGGAAAGGAGATTGCCACATGGTAGAAGAAAGCCACAAAGTCTTCCGGTTGACCATGCCTCTCCCAAGGGTGCTCACCCCCACTCCTGCGGTGGAGAGAGCTCTGCTCTTGAGCTCTGGACAGCCAGCATGGGAGGGATACACCTTGATTCAACTACGAGACTCTTTCTAAGAAGATTTATTTGGCCCCCAAAGACCCAAAAACTTGCCCTGCATGACACAGGGGATAATGGTACCAGAAATGATTTCCTCAATAGGAAATCCAACTGCTCAGGAAATAAAATCAAGACAAATGAAGTTGTAGCAAATTAAAATAGTTCTGCACAACAAAAGAAACAACACAGTGAGAGAGAACATATATACCTATTTATCTGATAGAGGATTAATATTTAGAATATATAAGAAATTAGGAAAACAGCAATAAAAGAACAAGTAATACAATCAGGAATCCACAAATAATCTGAACAGATACCTCTTGGAAAAAGTACAAATAGCCAAGCAATATATAATAAATATATAAAGTCCTTAGCCATCGGAGAAAAGCAAAATTACACTGAGATTCATTTCACTTCAACCAGAATTGCTATTACAAAACAAAAATGAAAAATAAAAGATGTTGCAAGGATGTGAAGAAAAATAAAACCTTAAACACTGTTGTGATTTTTGTTGTTGTTGTTGTTGTTTTATTTTGTACCAGAGATCAAGCTCAGCACCTTGTGCTTGCAGGCAGGCACTTACGCCCTCATACACTATTGAGTGGAAAGTAAACTAGTTAAGTAAATTAATTGGCTAAAAGAATGTGACAGAGCCACAGAACTCAGCATAAAAGCACCTCAAAAACCTAAAAGTAGAATTACTTTTATAGTTGTGATCCAGATTTATACCACTCCTGAGCACCTACGTGAAAGAAGTCAGCATATGAAAGAGCCACCTCCGATCTGAATTTATTCCAGCAGGATTCACAATAGCCAAGATGTGGCATCAGCAGGATGCTCTTCAACAGACGAATGCAGAGAGATATGATATGTACAGCACACAAGGGAGCGTTATTCAGCCTCCAGAAGAGTGAAGTCTTGTCAACTGCAGAGAAATGGATGGAACTAGAAATCATCTTGTTAAATGCAGTAAGCCAGACACATGAAGACAAAGGCCACACGTTCAGTCTTGTATGTGAAAACTGAAAGAAAAAAAAAGAAAGGAAAACAAGATGATCTGAAAGAGGGCTTGCTAAGGTATGGGATCCCCAGATAGGTATGGGATTCTTTGGGTGTCTAGTATGTGGACAGATTTCCCAAACTCTTCTGCATTTGATTCTTTGGGTGAATACTATAATATAATCTTATAAATTATCTGTCCTGTATTAAATCCTTTCTCTTGTAAATCCTGACTACAACACTGACCAAAAAGCCAGCCACACACTGCAGCATGAGACCCATGAAGTCTCTGCGGACAGTGCTGTTCTCCCATTGTACAGATATTTCATTCCTTGACAGCAGCAAAGCAGGTTCTATGTCAAGCACTTTCAATAATTTAGCACCTGTAAAGGACTCTGTGAATACAGACAGGTTCATAGGTAGAAACAGGTGGTTGGGAGATGCTAGAAAAGAGGAGTCCTGCTGTTCAGGATGAAGTTCTGTGCACAGGATGAACATCTGTGTACCACTGACTGGTCTCCCAGTTAATCTGGAGGGTTTTCTTTTGAGACAGGATCGCTCTCACTGTGTAGTTCAGGCTGACCTTGAATGCCAAGTGCATGATGCTGCACTGTGCTTGAAGGGTCTGAGATCCAAGGTCCATCACCCTAGGTGATGGGAAGAAAGGGGCAGAGCTGCGCTGTGGAAGGGAGAGTGCCACAGTCAGCAAGAACAGCCGGCTGCTGGGGGAGGCAGTGTTGGCCATGATCCTACAGCATATGTTTTCGCCCCTTGAGTGACTGGGCAGAGTGGACAGTGAGTCTCACCAGGGGCAGGTCTGCACAAGCCTGAGTGGTAGAGGAGTCTCTCCCCAGCTTGTCTTCTCACCACCCCTCACAGAGCTCACACTTACAAGCAAGACCAGCTTCCTTTGGCTGCTGTAACAAGTCATCAGTCTCAGTGGCCTAAAACAACCCACATGTGCCTCACAGTTCTGGAGATCGCAAGTCAAAACACAGGATTGCTGGGCTGTAGGCACCTGCAGAGAGGGCTGGTTCCTCCTGGAGGATGTGGGTGGCGGTCTCTTTCCTGCTTACTCCCCTTGGCTCACAGCCCCTTCCTCTACCTTTGAGGTGTATCACCCCCATTCTGCTACCTTCTATCACCATCACCTCTTTAGGAGTTACCCATTCCTACATCCCCCTCCTAAGATCTTTGCTGCTCACACTATTTAGGGCCCACACAATCCAGGGCAACCCCCATCTCAAGATCCGCAGTCACATGTACAAAGTTCCTTTTGCTGTGTGCGGGGCATTCAGAGGTTCCAGGAGAGAAGTAGATGTCTTAGAAGGTTATTATTCAACTGACCACATAAATATCCAGGATTTTCCTCCATATCCTTTTTGTTGTTGTTGTTGTACAGGGAATCAGACTCATGACCTCACACTTGCCAGGCAGGTGCTGTGTAGCTGAGTTGTATCCCAGGCCCTTCCATATCCTGGATTCACCTCTTGCCTTGATTTTTCAAAACTATTTCAACTATTTCAGGTTTTACTTTATATATGATTTCAGTCTGACTTTGAGTGTGTCGCCCTATAGGTCCCTGATGTTCAGAATTGAGGTAGTGAGGCTTTCAAGAGATGGTAGTGGGGGCCAGGGAGGTGGCTCAGTAGAATAAGTGCTTGCCTGTCAAGCGAAAGGCCTGAGTTCAATCCCCAGTTCCGCAAAAAAAAAAAAAAAAAAAAAAAAAAAAGAGATGGTAGTGTCATGCCCTGTGGGATACTTTGCTGACAATAGGCAGAGCCCTTACAAGGAAACTTGGTGCTGTGGGATGAGTGTTGCTTAGCACCATGACGGCACACCTCAGTTTGGGCAAGTCCAAGAACATCTATACCACTAACCATGGCCATACTGTCTCTGGCCCCCCAGACTCTTTCCAGAGGAAATAGCTCTACACACCACTCCCTGACAACTTCTTCTGACACCTAGCAACCATTCCCTTTTTTTTTTGGGGGGGGGAGGGAGACTGGGAATTGAACTCAGGACCCTGCACTTGCCAGGCAAGCGCTTATTCTACTGAGCTATCTCCCCCGGCCCCATTCCCTTCTTGAATCTGTAGCCACACCCCATTTGCTGATTCCTTTCTTGGTCTCAGCCTGCTTACCCCTGAGTGAGAAATCAAATTGCTAACACAAGGCCTGTCTGGTGGTCTTTCTGCCCTCTCACGGTTAGACCATGGGGTTCCTCTTTCAGGAGGGATTAGTATCAATCCCTCAGGTCTAGTTCTTGGTGAGTGATCTATTACACAACATCAAGCCTAGTTCTTCTCATTCTCTTGCTTCGTTGTTCACCCATGTGCCCTCCAGCATTAGGCTGATTCCATTTTGCCTCTCTGACATGTTGTGATCCAGCCAGGGATCCCTTGCCTATCATTGGAACTGTGTCCAGCCACCATAATTTCCAATCAAGTAAGCCTCTTTTCCTTATTAAGTACCAGCCCTCAGGTATTTCGTTATAGAAACGTCGAGTAGACAGAAACACCAATATATGTGCAGGTTCTCCCTCACCTGCAGCCTCATGACATATGGCACCATCCCTGAAAAACCTCACCACCTCCCAGGAGAGACTGAGCCGCAGGAGGGACTTCTGGCTGTTTCCAGGGGAAGTCCTGACAGCTGCCTCTTGGGGCTTCTCCTACAACCCTCCTACCACTCCTTTGAAATTCTTTTCCACATAAAGAGGACAACATTTTTGTTGTTGATTTATTTTGTGCTGGGGTTTGAATTCAGGGGCTTGCATATGCTAGACAAAGATGTACTAGTGAATTGCTGTCTCAGTTACTTTTCTGTCATTGCTGGAATTAAATACTTGATGCCCAGAATTAAGGAAGGAACATTTTATTTAGCTCACAGTTTGTGGAGGTTTTAGTCCATACTCAGCTGGCTCCAAGACAGAATGGCACATGGCAGCCTTTCATGGTGAGGAGAACAACAAAACAGCAGGAGCAAAAGGGAGGAGCAGTGGCAGAGAACAAGCCTCTCTCCCTCCCTCTCTCCCTTATATTGCATTCAGGCTATCTGCCCCTGGGAGGGTGTAGCACTAACCCCCATAATCCCAGCATTGGATCATGAATTAAACACAAATTCTAGAAGCCCACTCCATGATAGTGTGAGGCTTTGGGGGGACATCTAGACACAAACCATAACATTCCACCCCTGACCCCACACACACACTCATGTACATTCCTGCTTGCAAAAGGCATTTTAGTCCATCTCTACGAGTTGTCAAAGTATTGGGCCCAAAGCAAGTCCAAACTACAGCAGAGCAAACATTAAGTCCTGTCATTCTACATGAAACATCCAAGGCAATCTGAGGCAAACTGTGAGCTCCATGCTGCTCACCTCTGTTGCACTTTTTTTTTTTTTTTGCAGAACCGGGGATTGAGCTCAGGCCCTTATGCTTGCCAGGGAAGTGTTTATTCCACTGAGCCATCTCCCCAGCCCCTAAATAAAGACAGACCTGAGACTCAAACCTATGACCTCTTTCTGTAGAGCCTAATGTGTAAACCGTTACACTACCTCTCCAGCTTCTGTTGCACTTTTGGTGGGAGCTCCCATGGCTTCTCTCTCAGGCCTGCTTTGCTCCCTTCTTGCAGTTTTTCTTAGATGTTCTACATTTCTGGCTTTTCCAAACTTCTGGCTTTTCCACTAAATAGGCTTCTCACAGCTTTCTTTACACACTGCCCTCCCAGGGGCACAGTGCTTGGCATGCTGTACTGGAGATTGAACATAGGTCTTTGTGCTTGCCAGGCAGGTGCTTAGACTACATAGCTGTCTCCCCAGTTCCATGCAAGTCTTCTTAGCCTCAAAACTCTTGCATTCTGCATGAGTAGCCATGTTTTATTCTCTTGGCTATAGAGTTCAAGTGCCTGGATTGCTGAGCATTCTAAACTTGATTCTGAGGAACAAATTCTGTATAATGCTATCATTCTGGAACCTGGTATAGTCACCACCACCATTCTGGACCATGGTGCTCTACAGCTTTCTCCTCAAAACTTTTGCAGTTTTGAAACTGCAAAGGATGAATATTTACAGACTGTTGTGATTCCTTCAGGCCATTTTTTCTAGTTCCCTGTTCCTTCCCAGATCTTCTCAGCTCTATCTTTGAAGCCCACAGCTTTATTGAAGCTTTCTTTCTGGCCAAACTCATAACATTTTAAATCACCCTGCTGGGTTCTTTGCTCTTGACTATCAACATAAATCTGACTAACAGACCCCTGAGATAGCCATGCCACCACTTCAGCATTTGACTGCCTTGAAATTTCTTCTGCCAGATTGATCAGTCTGCTGCGCTTAATCTCAGTATCAGGCAAAGTCTCTCAATACGAGTAAAATGCAGACAAACTTTCTGCCAAGCCATAACACACCCTGTCTGGAGTCCAACAACCAATGCAGTCCTTCTTCCCAGCAGAAACCTCCCCAGCCTGGTCTTTACAGACAGAATCTCTATCAGCATTCTGGGCTTCTGAGCTCTGACCAGAATCTCCCACAGAAAAGCTGAAGGCTTTCCAGCACTTCTCTTTCAGGTGACATCTCTGAACCTCTCCTATCCCTTCCTGTAAGCCATTCCCAAAGGCTCGTGAACTATATGGTCAAGTATAGTTACAGCAATGAATCCAGTTCTCTAGTACCAAATTCTGCCTTGGTTACTTTTCTTTTTTGCTGAGAAAAAATGCCTGACACCCAGAATTAAGGAAGGAAAGGTTTATTTAGTTCACATCATTGTGGAGGTTGCCATCCATAATCAGCTAGCTCCAAGGCAGAGGGGCACATGGCAAAGGGCAGCAGTTCATGGTTGCAGGAAACAGCAAAGCAGCAAGAGCAAAAAGGGAGGAGCAGCGGCAGTGAGCAAGCCTCTCTCCCTTCCTTATATTATTGCATTCAGGCTGTGCATTGTGGGCAGGTGCAGCACTTACATCTGTAATCCCAGCACTGGGTCATGAATTAATGATGAATGCTAGGGGGTGGGGAGATAGCTCAGCAGCCTACAGCACTAGCTTAGGCAAGCGCAGGGACAGGGACCACAGTTTGATCCCCAGCACCACGTGCCACACCAGCCCTGCCTCCAGGGTGGGCTGAGCTGGCCACAAAACAAAAGACATTACTCACAAACTGTACAAGCTGCCCCATGACTAATGGGACTTTTGTGGGACATCTAGATATAAACCATAATAGTTGCATTCTCAGATCTTTTTATTTTATTTTGAGACAGGGTTTCACTAAGTGGTTCAGGATGGCCTAAAACTTGTACTTTTTCAGCCTCAGCCTCCTGAGTAGCTGAAATTACAAGCATGTATCACTGCACCCATCCAGGGACAACGTCTGTTAATCGACATGTTTTCTTCATAATCTCTTGTCTATGCCACAGTGCTTCTCTATTTTCTTAAGGGCCTAAGCTTTGAAAACACAAAATCTGGGAAGAGACTCAGTTCCTCTGCTTCCAGCCACCCTCTTTTTCCTCAGCATTTGAGTAAAAGATACCATAACTCATGCTGTTAAGTCCAGGCAAAACCTGGAGATGGGGATAGTTTGAAAAAATACCAAGAACACTAGTCATTTAATACTGAACATGGACCAATCCACCAGAGTGGTTGGCAGCTGAGCACATCCTATTAGCTGTGACTCCAGTACCCTAACCTGAGGGACCTGGGGAGGGGCAGTAAAGGACAGGCAGGGCCTGCTCCATGGGAGGCAGCTTGTGGTTGCACAAGACCTACCTTCATGAGCTTATCCTAATGCTCTGTAGTTCTTGTCTTGAAGTTCTTAGTGGTTTTGTCTTTGAGCCTGTGTTTTGTGAATTAAGTTGATGGACAGGGAAGCATGTACCTGGGCAGAGGGGCCAGAGGTGTGCTTCTCATTGCATATAGCAGGGAGTGTGCAGCACATAGCGTGGCATGTTTGCTCTGCCTGAAGGCTTAAACTAGACTTTTGTTCTTATAGTTGGGAAGCTGGAAGTCCCAGATCGGGATATGGGCAGAGCTGGTTCCTCCCTAGGCCTCTCCTTGGCTTGTAGATGCCGTTTTCTTTCTGTGTGCTCATGTGGTCTTCCCTCTGTTGTATGTCTGTGTCATCTCCTTTTCTTGCAATGACATCAGTCAAGCTGGATGAGGAGCCAACTGCTTACTTAATTTCTTCTTTAAAAACCCTGTCTCAAATACAGTCACATTCTGAGGTACAATACTGGGGACTAGGACTTTGAACTATCCATTTAGAGAGCAGGTCAGTTCAGCCCATAACAATAGGCAAATTGCATTTGAAACTAATGATGCACATTTTAAAAAAACTAATAGTTTTGGGTACCTTAACCAAGAGACTGTGATGTACTTGCAGCTTTATTGTGAAACATCCTTCCGAAGGAACAAAACAGCTTTTCCATGTAATCCTACGCACCACAAAGAAAATCAACATTTGGAATTCTTCTCCCTTATGTTGGGGGCCTGCCCCGTAGCTCAGTTCTTTAAGCGGCTGCCTCAGCAAAGCAGTCAGGCTCAGGTTGCTGTGGTTCCATCCCCACAACTCAAGCCAGCCAAACCTGCACTGAAGGCATTCAGAGAAAAAAAAAATCCTTATGTTCAGTGACAACAGAACCTGCCTGGGGCTTTCCTTTTGTTCTGGCAGAGAATAAACAGGAAGAAAAGTTGTGCATTGGACACCTCATTGGTGTTTGTTTTTAGTCATTTTCCTCACAGTTGTCCAAACCTAATTAAGCTCTTGGCTTCCCACGGCAGAGATGAGGTTAACTACATGGCATTGGCTATGAAGTATCTTTTTTGTTACTGTTACTACTTGTATCTTTAGACTTAAGAGAAATGCTTCACATAGAATCTGAAATTTATTTTTATTTATTGGGGGGGGGGCAGAACCAGGGATTGAACTCAGGCCCTTGCACTTGCCAGGCAAGCACTTATTCTACTGAGCCATCTCTCTAGCCCACAATCTGAAATTTATAAAGTAAAGATACTTACCAAGCATTTTCTGCTGTGGTGCACTACTAATTGGCAAAATCAACCATTTCCTCACTTCCATGAAGAGATAGTATATCTCCACTTTGTTACCACTGGAAACCTTACTTCAAGGAGTACCCTAAAGGCACGGAAAAGGTTTAGAAGAAGCCCTGGGCAGCTGGCTGAATCCGGAAGAGCAGAATTTCTTCTAACACAGGTGGATCGGGCAGAAAGACTGCTCTAAGGTCATGGTACTCTGTGGATTCTGTTGTCATGGAAACAATGATCAGAACTCTCCTAGCTATGGAGAAGACGACGTCTAAATTGATTGAGGGCTGGTATCTCCTTATAACCTTTGCAGCAGCCCATGGGGATATACTGCTTTTGCGGTCATAACAGGTGAACCAGCACTGAGCCTGCTGTGTTACTTGTTCTTGTTGTCCTTGCTACACCTGGCAACCTTTTCTCCCAACAGATTTTGATGTATGAGTGG
This sequence comes from Octodon degus, assembly GCF_000260255.1. Lineage (NCBI taxonomy): Eukaryota > Metazoa > Chordata > Mammalia > Rodentia > Octodontidae > Octodon > Octodon degus. The sequence continues at coordinate 1,003,196 of NW_004524703.1, forward strand.
CAGGGAAGCTTGCAAATCCTTGGTGAGCCGTCTAGATCTTGAGGGAGCCTGCTGAGAGGAGAGACACAGGCCAACCATGTAGTCACCATCCCACACATTCTTTGAAACCAAGCTTTCAAGTTTGGAAAAAAACACACTTGTTCTCTTTGGCGGTGGGTTGTTTAAAGGAGATCTAAGGAAGCGATTGCTGAGTCTTTGGGAATATGATCAGTCAAGCAGGAAAGGGTTCTTTCACTCAATCCAGAAGGAAATCATGAATCACAAAGTACAGTTCTGTTGGATATCCTCAGCTAGCCCTAGCAGTGTCTCAGTGGCATATCTGGAGCTCTACTCAGCAGCTTCCCTGATTTCTGCCAGATGTCATCTGATAATGGTTGACACTGTGGCCAGCCGGGTGCTTGCTGCTGGTTGCACTGGTCACCACCATTGATCAACAGCACTGGTCATTGCTTGTTCCGTGCTGCCAATGCCACCAGTCAGTGTCAGCTGGTGCTATCACAGATGCTGCCAGGCACGGTGGGTCTCTGTCACCATTCTATTCACTGGTCTTCACTGATTCCTGCCACCAATCTCTGGAGCTCTACAGGGCTGGTGCTTCTAGTGTGTATAGCTCTTTCTAATGCAATCTACTCTACTTGCACTATTTGAGTTAAGAATTCTCAGTAGATTTATAGGAGATTCCCAGACCACACTACCCAAGAAATGAACCACAAGCAGATTTATAGGGCAATCTGGGGAAAGCTTCATTGAAGAGGCAGCCTTCCTACATAACCCAAGAAAAGTGAGGGGATCATGCTTGTATAGAGCAACAGAGGGAGCAGAGTCATCTGGGGTTTGTTGAAATTTGAGGCTGCTGATTGGTCCAACTTAAGGTCTGCTGCATGGTAGAAACTCAAGCTTGTTGTGGTCAGATCAGGCATCTCCTGGGATGTGAGGTGTCCAGGACCGTACAACCAAAACTGTCAATTAAAGCACACCTTCACCTTCTGGCTGTTTCTGGGAGAAAAAGAAAGGTTTGGCTGCTTCTGGCTTATCTCAGATGAAAGCTGTGGACCACCCTCCAGAAATATGCTGTACTTTTAAGAAGATTGCCTGTGCATTTGCAGCAGCTGGTAATCCTACTCAGTTGGGAAGCTGAGGCAGAAGGATAGTTAGTTCAGCACCAGCCTAGACAACTAATGATACCCTATATCAAATGAAGAACCCAAAAGCCTAGGCATGTAGCTCAATGTTACAGCACTTGTCTGGGATGGGAATAGCCCTGGGTTCAATATTCATCACCACAAAATGTTAATCACAACTTCTGAGAGACTACAGTTCTGACTTGAAGGCCTCTCTTGATCTGCTAAGAGCAAATCCAAGATGAAAACAAGAGGCTGAATACCTACAGGAGAAATGAGAGAAGAGACTTCTCCTTTTCCTTCTTTTTTCAAAATGTCTTTGTACTTTTCAACCATAAATAACCCTATATAGTTTAATGAGCTTCTCGTCCACCTACAGCTTGTCCTTGTGTCATTGAGAACCTTTAAGCCACTTTTCTGATATGCAGCACCAAGGGAGAGGTGCCCTTCTCTCCCAGTTCCCATTGGAGAGTTGGGCTGACTTGGGAGGCCAGAGCTAATTTGAGAGGTTGGAGCCTAACTTTGGTAGAATCTTTGCTTCAACTTTCACAACTACATCCTGTCTAAATGTGAGGGCTTATTTCCCTCTGGGCAAATTCAACAGAGGCAGGCTGTCCACCATTGTGACAAAGTCAGAGGGAACTACAAGTGGCAGAAGGCTGCAGCAATCTGGGGACTAGCTATGGTTTATCTTGCTTGGACATTATGTATGGGTTGCCCTTGCTTGGTTTTCCAAGGGGGTGAGATTCCTTTACCTTTTTAATCTCAGGATAGGGAGTTTGTGATGTACATCACAGTCTGGTTTAATGGTTATTCACTAATAAAACTGGATTCTGTCTCCTGCCTCTGTGAAGGGGTTTCTGGGTATAGAGAGGGTTTGTTTCCTTTAGTTGTCTCCACAGGCTGCATGTGCACATTCTGTGTCCAGTCCTTTTACCTCCTCCTGCTAAAAGGCCAAGTAGCTCATGGACAGAGGCAGGAAGCCATGGCCTACCTAGGAATGTCACCATTGACACTTTTGGGAGGTTTTGCTGATGTCAACCTGTTGGCTCCAAATTTCCACCTACTTGGTAGGCCCCAGGTAATTCTCTGCTTGCTGTTCATGGAAGGAAACTGAGTCACAGTAAGGATTGTTTTAGGATTTCAGAAGGGTTTTTTGAGCATGCTGCTTGTTGGACCTTTTGAAAGGAACACAGTCTCAGAAAGGGCAGGACTCTGGTGGAGTGGGTTGGGAGTAGCTGAGTAGGCTCCTAGGGGACTGACACAGCAGAGATGGCTTGCAAATGTACATCCAAGGGAAGATATGAGAGTGCTAACTACAGGTGAGAGGCAGACATGTCACATTTTCTTGTAACAACAATTACAGCGCAATAGCTAGCATCAGGAGCACTGACTCCAACAGCAATGTACCAGGAGTGACGTTTGCTTCTTCAGGTATTTCCCAAGCTAATGTTATGCAAAACACATTTTTTTTTTGTATTGGGGATCAAACTCAGCACCTTGCCCTTGCTAGGCAGGTACTTATGCCATTAAGCTATATCCCCAACCACTACAACACATTCATTTTATAAAAGAAAAAATTAAGGACCAGAGAATGACCTTCCTAAGGCTACAGAGGCTCCCTGACCATTACTTTAACCTTAAATGCCCCTCATAGCCTTGATAGGGTGGAGGAACTTGATAGGATGGGTCTCCATTGTTCATTCCAGTGACACCCCACAACTTCAGGCCACAGGAAAACCCAGAAAAAGAAGTAATTCTGAGAACAGAGAACTGAATTCTCCAGGACTGTCATGCAGATGAAGATACCAGTGTCAGAACTGGGGGGAAAATGTTAGCGTTCTCTGCTTCTCACTGGTACCAGACCCACAGTCTGTCCTCAGCCTGTCACCTTCTGCAAGCCACGTGGTGGAGAGGATATAAGGATGACACTGTGCAGTCCAGATGAATGACCAGCCTCTCTGGCTGAGAGAGGGTCTCCTGAGCAGGCAGAGGGTGGGTCAGAGCCCTGGGGTAGAGCTGCGTCAGTGTCATTTACCCTGTGCCTCAAAAGCCAGGATCCAGACCACCTGGGGCAGCCTGAGAAAGATCTGATTCCTAGATGTCCCAGGTCCTCCTACCTCACATCGATTCAGGTTCTGAGACGTGGGCTGCAGTCCTCAAACTTGGCTACTGGCCACAGCCTCCCAGAATCCTACCTCCAGTGTCATTCCTGCTAGAGTCTTGTTCTTTAGCCTGACAGACGGCTGACCTTATCCCCTGACCATGTCACAATATCCCTAATGAAGGGAAGAAGGGAAGCACAGCACAGATCTGGTCATACCTGGTCTCCCTAGGGCAAGCCCCACTGTGACTAGAATGACAGAAATCATTATACAAGTCAATAATGCAAAATCATCCAATAGTTACTTTCATTTTCTGAGATAATAAAATGACAGCACCAACCAAATTCCTAACCTTTCACAGACATTTACTTTGAGAATCAAAATGACAGTGTATAAAAGGTTTTGTCAATGAGAAGCTCCCATAGTTCACTGCTTAAAAGAAAAAAAAAACAGATCTGAGGCTCAAGGAACAGACTTCAGAAGTGACTTTTAACTTTGCCATTATCCAAATTGATTCAGTTTGACCTAGTTTTACCTTGCTTCAAGGTCAAAAGCACGTGTGGTCTCAAAGACTGAATTTTTCAGTATCTAAGAACAGAGGGATACTCAGAAAATTGCCAGTGGACATAAAAGATAGCCCAAACTGTGAATTAGTTGGAACAAAGCAGTCTGGATTGAGAAATGTCTTATATTTTTAATAGTGAGCAGAGAAGTGACTTTAAGGGACACCTATTTGTGGAAGATACTAAGATGCTGAGCATACTTTATCTTACTGGATCCTAAACCCTATCAAGTGAGCATTAACCCAGATTACCTGTAAGGAAGCGGAAGTCTGAGATCTCCAGTCTAGCAAATGAGGTTCAGTTGCGTTAAGTCACGTGATGTCCTCAGAGAAAAGAAAAAAATTCTCCAACTTACTTAGCTAGCATTTTAAAAACAGAGTTTTTAAATCTTGAGATATAATCTCTGTTTAGTAAGATGCACATTTTTTGAATGACACGTTTGATAAGCTTCAACATTGCTTATGTCTTCGAGGCCACCACCGGAAACTCGATAAAGGACCCTTTGTCACCTCAGAAACTCCACAGACTTCAGCAAATGTCAAGTGCCACCAAACAACTATTTTGATTTTGTCAAAACATGTGTCAGCTTGTGATTCTTTGAAATCATATAAGATGGAATCATATGACATTTATCTTTATGAGCCCACCTTCTTTGCCATGGCATAAACTTTTGAAATTCATACATCCTGCTTTCTGTTTTAGCAGTCTGATCCTTTTTATTGCTGAGGTATATTCCACTTTAGAAACACACCACCATTCATTCACCCATTCTTCTGTTGATAAATGTCCTGATGGTTTCTACTTTTTGGTTACAAGGAATATGGTTGCTATTCTTGTGCAGAACTCTACTTGGCTTATGTTTTCATTTATTTTAGGTAAATATCCAGCAATGAAATTGCTAGGTCATAGAATAGAAGTTTATTTTATTTAACCTTTTAGGGTGGTTTTTTTCTTTTTCTTTTTCTTTTTTTGGTACCAGGAATCAACTCAGATCTTGCATTTACCAGGCAGGCACTGTGCTGCTGAGCTACATTTCCAGCCCTATTTAACCTTTTAAAGAACAATCAAATATGCCTCTAAATTGTTGTATTGTTTTGGTTAAATACAAAGGCTCATTTGACATTTACAAAATAGCTTTGATTTCCAGGAATAAAATAGAACAAAAATCTCTGCTGTTTGGGGACAACTTGTTGGCAAAGACACAATGGACAAATGAATAAGATAAATATGGAACATCAAATGTGACAAGTGTTCTAGATAGCAATAAGGTTCGGAGGAGGAGGAGGAGGGAGAGGAAGAGAGGAGGAGGAGGAGGAGGAGGAGGAGGGGAAGGAGGAGGAGGAGAAGAGGGAGGAGGAGAAGGGGGAAGGAGAAGAGGGAAGGAGAAGGAGGAGGAGGGGAAGGAGGAGGAGAAGGGGGAAAGAGGAGGGTGAGGAGGAGGACGAGGAGGAGGGGAAGGAGGATGAGAAGGGGGAGGAGGAGAAGGAGGAGGAGGAGGAGGGGGAGGAGAGGCAGAATTGGTATATGGTCTATGCACAGTTCATGCTAGCTAGTATCTTTTCTAAAGTAGAGACTGGACTCAGCTGCCTTTGTTACCTGACATCGGTGCTTTTGATCCCACCCTAAAGAGATGATTGGGGACTCAGAGAGAGGAGTTCCACTGACCCATGTGCCTGCCCTCTTGGCTGGCTGGGCCATTCCTACCATCGGAGGCACAAAGGGACTGGAACCAGCAACCAATGTAAATGACTGGATCCCTGGGGTGAGCAGCTGGGCTCAAAGCCTGTGTTGGGCCCAATCCTCAGAGCCCTCAGCAAGTCACTACCTGCTCTAAGGCTCAATTTTCCTGCTTACAAAAAAGAATGGCAAGAGTCTTAACCTCATAATGTTATGTCAAGGACAGAGTGTTTATAAAGTGTTTGGAGCACAGCGTGAAAAAATGATAGATGGTTAATGCTAGTTGTCATCACATTAAAAACAGGAACTTGGATTTTTGTCTCTTCTGTGACCTCATTGAGTACTTGGTCCTATTCATAGGCTGCCCTTGACCCTCCAGGACATGCCTGTTGAGCCACTGCCTCTGCAGGACCTTCTGAGATGGCCCATGTTCTTTGTCCCAGTGACTTTTTTCTCTTTGCTGTGCTGGCCTGCAAGGGATTCAGCCCCTTTCCTTGGTTTCTATCTGGGGTCTTGCTTTTGCCTGATTGTGTGGGATGAGAGGATGGGCCAGCTTGTGTGATGGTGCCCAATACTTAGGAACAACCCTGACACTCTACACCAGCACCTGCTCCGTCTGGCATCATGCCCCAAAGCAAAGCTGTCTTTTGGGTTTTCTTCTCCATCTCTCTTGTCATTTACCACCACCAGTTCTTCTTCATTGCTTCAGACAGTACTTTAACTGCCTTGATTTTATTTTCTGAAGCTCTTGTCCTAGGCGTCCAAGACAATTTCTTCTACCTTTTGCTGCATTTACCTTTTTCTGCAGTCTGCCAGACAGCCTGTCTTCTCACAACAGGTGGTGTCTCGGAGCCTCCACGTGGCTTTCTGACCGACAGGAGAGTCATAGCAATATCTTACATTCTGCTCATATCTTTCTGTCCCCTCCCTCTTCTCCACTGATGGTGCCATCCTGGTGCAGTAAAAAGGACCAGGCATCCTCGTGTGCTCAGCCCTGTAGAAAGTTGGCTCTGTGCCTGAGCTATCTGTTTGGGCTGTCCTTGGGATGTTCAACTTGTCCTTCAGGTTTATTCCACTAAGGAAGTCCTTGGATTTTCTTTATGTCTTTTTAACAAATTGCATTCTGTTCTTTTGCTATTGTGCACTAGAATTATGTCTTGAATTATGCAGCTTAATGTTCTTCTTTTAAGTTCTTTATAATTGCTAAGCTTTCTAATTTTATTTTCTTTTGCAAATCTTTCTCCCATAGCATGTATGCTCACACACACACGCACACACACTCACACACATGCACACACACACAGAGTGAGAGAGACAGAGACAGAGACAGAGACAGAAAGAGACAGACAGAGAGAGAGAGAGAGAGAGAGAGAGAGAGAGAGAGAGAAAGAGAGAGAGAAAAAGGTAATGTGAAAAAGTGTAGGTATATGCAAAGACTTGAAGAATGAAATTAAAGAACTAAATCAATGGAAAGAGATTCCATATTTATGGATAGGAAACTCAATACTGTTGAGATGTCCCATCTCCTGCCATGACCTATAGATTCAGTGTAATCTCAATCAAAACTTCAGCAAGTTGTTTTAAGGGCACAGACAACCTGATTCTAAAATGTAAATGGAGAGGTGAAAGACCTAGCACGGTCAACCCAAAACTGAAGGAAAATAAAAAGTCAAAGGACTTACTATACTCTAAAGCTGCAGAAACCGAGACACTGTGGAATTGGTGAAAGAACAAACAGACCAACGGAACAGATCTATCAGTAGAACAGAACAGAGATCCCAGCAATAGACCCAAAGAAGTAGAATCAACTTATTTTTTTGACAAAGTTGTATCAGTTACTTTCCCGTCAATGAGACAAAATGCTTGATGCTCACAGCTGAAAGGATGAGAGGTTTACTTTGCCTCATGTTTTGAGTTTGTGATTGGCTGGATCCAAGGCAGAAAGGCCATGTGGGGAGGTCATGACAGAGAAGCTGTTCAACCTTTGACAGCCAGAAAGCAGAGAAAAGAGGAGCTGGGGACAAGCTGGGGACACTTTTCAAGGTTGCACCTTCAGTGATCTCCCTACAACCATGTCCCATCTTCTAACAGCACATTCAGCTACTGAACTCATCAACACAGCTACCCGCTGATAAAGATATCACTCCCATAATCCAATTACCTCCAGACACAGGTAACTTTGGGGGGACATTTTAGACCTAAACTATAACAAGATCCAAGACTATAGACCAAATGAAAGATGGTACTTTCAACCAGAAGTACTGGAATACCTCAGCCTCCACATGCAGATCCGTGAATCTAGACACAGTCCTCATCCTCTTCAAAAAGTAACTCAAAGTAGACCACAGACCTAATGTCACACACGAAACAACTCATAGAGGATAAGAGGGGCAAACCTCAGCGACCTTGGATTTAGCAAAGACTTTTTATATCACAAAGCACAATCACTGGAAGAAGAAAATATTGAGCTGTACTTCATTACATCAAAAACTCTTGCTCTGCAAAGGACACTAACAAATGATACACAAGCTATAGAGGGGGAGATGATATTTTCAAAACACCAATCTGAAAAATACAATTTACGAGTACAAAGCTGACAATTCAATTTAGAAATAAGCAAAGTATCTAAATAGTCACCTCACAGAGAAGATTGTCCAATGCCTAGTACACATATAAAAGATGTTAACCACCATACACCATGAGGGAATTACAGAGGAAAGAAGCCATGAACTACCATTCCTGCCATGCAGTAAAAATATATCTGGTGTGTCCTCCATGTCATGACACAAAGATCTCAACTTTGGAAACTTCCTGGGTGACAGAGTATTTTTGCTATTCAAAAGAAGCCCCTGTTTGACCACACCTGAGTTTATAGTGGGTCTTAGGGTTGGGCTCCTCCATTGACTGAAAATGGGGCTGGTTACCAGAAAGACCAAATGAGAGGTCAGGCTCCTCACAAACTCCTGACAGTGAGAGCTGATGAGCCCTCAGGCTGGGGGACATGTGGAGAGGTAGGGAACTCATCCTACTCACAGCTTGTCCTGAGGTGACGCCTATGTCACACTCTTTATATCCTATCAGTGGACTCAGAATAGTGTTTCCCTGAGTGCTATGAGCTGCCCTAGCAAACCGCTGAGCCTGGGGACACAGTGTGGCAACCCCCTGTACCTTGTCAGTCAGAGTTCTGGCGGCCTGGGATGAGTGGCTAACCTCCAGATTGGGCTGTCCTGAGCACTTAGCACTTAAGTATTAGTATTAGGATTAAAAAACAAAAAGGAAGTCACTAAAAGAACAAGACAAGCTCCCAAGTTATCTTCAAGAAAAGAACATAGTAGAGTAAAGCTATAGAAAACAGAAAGAAGAAAAGATAAAGTAGATGACAATGATAATGACAAAGCACAAAAACTTGCATCAGTAAACGCTTTGGATTTGAGCACGTTGCTGTAGTTGGTGGTGGTGGTGGGGGTATGTGGTGTACTAGAGTGGAGTACAGTGCCAGGACAGAGGCAAGTTTCTTCCTCTGAATTGCATGCCACTAGAACAGCCAGAATCCAAAATGCTGATCACAATAAATGTTGTTGTTTTTTTTTTTAATTTTTTATTTCTTTATTTATGTGTGTGTGTGTGGCCAGCTCAGCCCACCAGGGGGCGGGGCTGTCTGGCATGTGGTGCTGGGGGATTGAACCGCGGTCCCTGTGTTTTGCTTAGCTTAGCTTGTTCTAAGTAGGTGCTTTAGACCACTGAGCCATCTCACCAGCCCCCACAATAAATGTTGATGAAGATGTGGAACACCGGGAGCTCTCTTCTCCTCTGCCTTCCACTGTGGGACAACGAGCCATGAAAACCCTGTCCAGATGCTGGCCGCTCAGTCTTGGGCCCTCCGGGCTCTACGACACAAGGCACTACTACATTTCTGGTCATTGTCAATCATCCAGTCCGTGGTCCTTGCTAAGACACCAGTCGTATTGGGTTAGGACCCACTCCAGTTCCCTCATCTTAACTTGATTAGCTTCAAAGACCCTATTTGAAAACAAGGCCACATTCATAAGTACCAGGAACTTGTATATATCTTTTGGGGGAAACACAATTCAACCCCTAATAAGTTTTTAAAAAGGAAGTCAGTCAGGTTTTAGCAATCTCTTTTTCCTCCAGAGATAGGAGAATAGGGAGAAGTACAAATAATGTATTGGTGGACTTTAGCTCCATTCTCTGGTGTAGATATTTAACGAGTTTGTTCGTTTGGTGGCACTGGGGATTGAACTTGCCAGGCAGGCTCTTGTGCCGCTGAGCTATCTCCCCAGCCATCTTTTCTTTTCTTTTTTTTAACTTTTTAAAAAAATATTTATTTATTTATTTTGTGTCTGTGTGTGGCCAGCTCAGCCCACCAGGGGGCGGGGCTGGCTGGCATGTGGTGCTGGGGGATTGAACCGCAGTCCCTATGCTTTGCTTAGCTTAGCTTGTTCTAAGTAGGTGCTTTAGACCACTGAGCCATCTCACCAGCACCCCCAGCCATCTTTTCAGATGGTGCATTTTTGTGTTTCGTTTTGAACTTTTGCATCTATGCTCATGAGTGAAACTGACCAACCATTTTTATCCTCTCACATTGTTTTTCATCAAGTTTTTGTATCAAAATCATACTCCCTTCACAAAGCAAATGGGAGCTTTCCTTTGATGTGGCTGAGTTATATAGTAAGATTGGTGCTGCTTTCTCCTGTGGTAAGGTGCGTGGGAAGTGTGCAGTAAGATGCCCATGGGACTGTCTGCAGTTTTCTTGGAGGGGAAATTTTCAACTACTGACTCAATCTCTTTCATCCTTTCAAGCTTATCTAAACGAGTCTTGGTGCCTGTAACCCCAGCACTCAGGAGGCTGAGGCAGGAGGACTGCTGTAAGTTCGAGGTCAACCTAGGATACACAAAGAGTTTAAGGCGAGTCTGAAGTACATAGGAGACCCTGCTCCTCCAAAAGATTGTCTATACTTGCCATATTTTTCTTGATAAGCTCTGTTTTCAAACAAAGTTTTCCAAATCATTAATTTTGAAGATATATTAGCGTAAAAGTATCAGCAATATGTTTTATTTCCTCTAAGCTCTATAGCTGAGCTCCTTTTTTTCCCCCTCCAATATGATTCATTGATAACTTCTGTCTCTGTTTCTGTCTCTCTCTCTCTGTCTCTCTCTCTCTCTCTCTCTCTCTCTCTCTCTCTCTCTCTCTCTCTCTCTCTCTCTCCCCCTCCCCCCAATGGTGGGAATGGAACCCAGGGGCTTTAAACATTCCAGGCAAGTGTTCTACCGCTGAGTTACATTTCTAGCCTAGTAAATCTCAACAGACATTTTTTATTCATTCAGGATTTTCAAACAGCTAACAATGCTGGCTGCGGCGGTGCACGCCTGTAGTCCCAGCACTCAGGAGGCTGAGCAGGAGGATCACTGTGTCTTCGAGGCCAGCTAGAGCTACATAGTTAGTTCTGGGCCAACCTGAACCACATAGCCAAACCCTGTCTGAAAACAAACAAAAAAGACCTCAAATAGATAACATTTAGTTTTGTTGATCCTTTCTAAATCCTATTTTTAATCAATATCTTCTTTTTCCTTTGTATGGATTTATCTGTTCTGGTTTTTTCCTTGAAATTAACTTGGATGCTTGCCTCACTATCTTAGCATCTTTTTTCTCCTAATGTTAATACTTAAGCTAATAGAGTGTTGTTTTGATTGTCAGACAGATTTGATATGTATATATATATTTTTCTTTTTTTTTTGTGGCCAGCTCAGCCCAACCTGGGGGTGGCACTGGCATGGCATGTGGTGCCAGGGATCGAACTGTGGTCCCTGTGCTTTGCCTCAGTTTGCCTAAGCAGGTGCTTCAGATCACTGAACTATCTTACCGGCTCCTGATACATATTATTTTAATAATTTTTATGTCTAAATAATTTCCCATTTCCCTTATTATTTCTTCTTGGATCAATAACTGGTTTAAAAGCCTATTTATATATCAAAACATCATAACTGTACTACACTTTATCTGGCAAATTAAAAATTTTTTAAAAAGAAGTTGTTTATTTTATTTTTTGAAAATGTTCAGCTATTTAATTTGGTTCTTAGTAAGAAATTTGGAATACTAGTTTATGAGAATAAATTCCATTTGTCAATGCAAAACAGGTCACAGTTAGCCTTGGAGCTGAGGAACAGCTTTGATTTTTACTAAAATCTGTGAGTCCACTGCTTTCTGATCCACCTTGTGCTGCTCTGAAATCTGGTATCTCTCTTTCTCAGTGTTGAAGATCTCGCCCTCCTGGTGTCTGGGTTTCTGCAGCTTCTTCTTCTTGAAGTAAGCATCAGTGAGGTGTTTGGGGATTTTCACTTTGCTGATATCAATTTTTGTAGAGCTGGCAATGACAGATTTCTGGTTTCTTCTTCATAGAGCAACATGATTAAGGCTAAGAGGCCCAGTCACAAGTAGCAAGCCACTGGCCAACTGCGTCAGGAAGACCACTCTCTTGACTCTGTGATGCCTGGTGAGGATGATCAAGGTGGTGCTGGGAGTGAGGCTAGTTCAAAGTTTCCTCACACACTGACTGAAGGGTTTCTTGCTGTGGCTCAAGAGCTTTAGGGGCACATCTTCAGTAGGGTAGTATCTAGGCATTTTTTAAAGCTTAACCACCTGGGTACCTCTATTCTTGTCACCACCGACTGGTTTTGTGATTGTAGCAAGAACTTTCTCCTTTTTCTTCTCAACCTTTGATTTAGCAGCTGTGTACATTGTCTTGTACAAAGCCTTTCTAGAATACATAGCAGATCGGGAGTATCTTCAAATTTCTCTAACCAGGACAGGATTTTGGCTGCAGTGGGGCTTCCCCTTCTTGGACTTTTTGCCTTCACCTTACCCTTTTTACCAGTACCACTGGCAGAAGCCTTCTTGGCTTCAGGTTTCTTTTCTTTAGTGTCTGCTTCTCAGTTTTTCCACCCACCATCTTGCAAGATGGGAAAGAGAACTTCTTATTTTATTTTTTGAGACAGTGTCTCACTATATAATACAGGCTGGCCTAGAGCTCACATATATAGCCCAGGCTGGTGTGAAACAGCAATCCTCCTGCCTCAGCTTCCTCAGTGCTGGGATTGCAAGCATGCATCACCACACCCTACTAGGAAGTCTATTTTTAATGTCTAAGAGTATAGCCTCTCCAGTTTCTTGCTGTTGTTGGCGTTCTCTAATATAATTGTGTTGTGCTCAGGGAAGGTGCTGGGGTGAGACGCCAGTCCTTCACAGTCTATTGAGGATATTTTCTAGCTTATGGTATAGTCTAGCTTCTGATATTCATTGCATGTGTATTCAAAGACAGTGCTTGCTCTAATTTTGAACTACAAGTGTTCTGTGTCTCTCAACAAGTTTGTTGAGATCTGGTAAATATTCTGATCAAATCTATATTTCCATTAAAAATTGATTTGCTTAATTTACCAATTATAATAATCTACAGAGATATTTTTACATTTTTGCTATTAAGACAAATTTTTTGTTTAGTTTGCCAGATATGTCAATTTTTGCTTTAAGTATTTTTGAAGTTAAGTATTAAGTTCCTAAATGTGCATTCCTTTTTTGTTGTTTATTTGTCTTTTGCTTTTTGAAACAGGGTCTCACTATGTAGTGCAGGGTAGCCTCGAACTCATTATTAACCCTGGCTGGCCTCAAACCCTGAGTGATCTTCCTGCCTCAGCCTCCCAAGTGATAGGATTATAGGCATGTGCCCTCATCCCCAGACCTACAGGTTCATTCTTTTTCATTTTTCTTCCTTTCTTTTTGAATAGGGAATCAAACTCACTGCCCTACAAATTCATTCTTACAGATTAAAATTTTATCATTATTTTATCTAGGAAAAATCCCTAGCAAAACTTATTTTCTTTAAAGTCTGTTTGTCAGCTTTGAGGTATAATATAAAACTGCCACATGCTTTTTTAACCACAAGTTTTCAATCATTGTAGGTCCTTATGTCTTTAGGTATTATCTCTCAAGAACATGCATAAGATTCTTTTAGCCCCGTGTAACACCCTCACTCCAACTACAGAGTTTAGTCCATTTGCATGATGGCAGTTACAGTTTGGAATCACTGTAGCTTGGTATGTACTTTTATATGTCCACTTTTTTCTGGGATTTTTTCATTCTTTTGGTCTGATGGATACCCCTCCCCCAACTCCCACCCCGTTGTTCCATATTTCTTTCTTCTTTGTCTGGAAATCAGATTTTCGTTCTTTGCTTTCGAGATAGGGTCTCACTATGTAGCCTAAGCAGGCCTTGAGCTCACTATGTAGCTCATGCTGGCCTGGAGCTCACAGTGACTTTCCTGCTTCAGCTTCCCAAATCCTGGGATTACAGTTGTGTGCCACAAGGCCCTATTTTTATTCTTTTTTCAAGGACTACATTGCAAAAGTGTCTTATAGTTTATTCACTCAGCTTTCTACCTGCTGATGAGTATATGGGTTGTTTTCAACCTTTTGCTGTTACGGATTATTGCATTAAAAAGATCAGCTTCATATTTTGCTGAGTTAACACACCTATAATATTCAAATAACAGAACTAAACAAAAAAAGGGGATACAGATGAATGTCCATTTTGTATCTGTGTATTCAAAATGGTTAGGATAGATATATAGTTGCATTCTCTTAATGAATAGAGGGATTTGTTCTAATGGTGTTTGTAAATAGAATATCATGTCCGCATCTTGTAGAGCAAATTAACCACTAGGAAGAATGTATGCAATGTGTTAATTATTGAAACTGTCCTACCAATTTGGTTTGAAACTGTCTCATTGCTATTTGTTTCTCAATAAAATAATAGGGGAAAAAAAGAGAATAAGAAAGAGTAAGGGAAAAAAAAGATCAGTGTCACATTTTATAATAGCTTTCCTAGATCTTCCAGTACATGTGCTTAGCATACAAAGACAAAAGGAGCATCTTTAGACACTTCTTGTTTAGTAGTAGGGTCTTGGAAAGTTCTAGTAATGATCAATATTCCCGGACTTACATTCTTTGTTTTCCATAGTTTTAATACTATCTTTGATCTATAAATTAGATGTTATTAATATTAAACATTTTTATTTTGTTTGCAGTACTAGAGACTAAGCACAGGACCTCTGCACTGAGCAGCACCTTAGCCCTTTTTAAGTTTTTCCTTTGAGACAGGGTCTTGCTCAGTTGCCCAGGCTGCATTTGTGCTTCTGATCTTCCTGCCTCCAGCCCTCAGAGTGTTGGTGTTACAGATGTGTGCCACCATACCTAGTCAGATATTATTAACATTGTTTTGTACTATAAATGTACATTTGGGTTTAGCTACATCAATTTTGTTGCTTCACATTCTTTCTGATGTAACACTCTTCTATCTGCATCATTTTGAAATTTATTGAGTTCCCTGGATCTGAAAATTGGTGTCCTTTTGCCCAGTCTTTTAAAATATGATCCATTTTCCTGTTTTGCTGGCTTTTGTTAAGGCAAAACCTACATCTCGTCATTTTAGGCTGTTTCCTGTTTCCTCTTTTATGTTGTTTCCCTTTGGCTCTCCAAACTGCATTGTGAAAATATTTTTGGCCCATCTTCGTGTTCACTAAATTTCTCTTTAGCTCCATCTAATCTGCTGGTAAACCTGTCTACTGAATTTTCATCTCATTTATTGCTTTACAATCTTGGCAGTCTTATTTGTTTTTTAAGTATCTCCATGGCTAGTTTGTGTAACTGATTGTTCCCAGCTGAGGTCTCTAGGCTCCTTTTGTAAGTCTGGCTCTGTGTCTGCTGATTCTCCATGTAATTAACTATTTGCCTGCAGCTTTGTGATTTGTGCCCAGCTGCTTATTTCCTTGGATGTGACCTCTGGAAATCCCTTGCTGCCAGGCTTGCTAGCCATCGAAGACTGTTTGCACTTGATTTTTCATTGTCTCCTGAAGATGCCACCAGCCTGAGATCATGTTGAATAAAACATCCACTTGTGAGTTCTTTGTGGTTACCAAGGCTTGTGCACTTAGACTGAAAACTTACGGGCTACCTTATTTATAGTTATGTGTTCCAGGGGAAACTATTTTCTCTTCTCCAGCACCAAATCAAGACAGGGAAACGTCCTTTCTTTACCTTCTCCCCTCTAGGGATTATTTCCCACTCACCCTGATACTGAAGGCATAGACCTTTCTGGTGGCAGCCTGAGCAGGAATTCTGCGCCAGCCTCCTCACTGGGCAGCCCAGGATTCTGACCTCCTGAACTTGTGTGCTCCTAGAAGCAGAAGCAGATTCTGTTTCATCAGAAACTGAGCAATCCAAGACCAGCATTCCCCTTGCCCTACATCTCAGCCCTTTCCTCCCATGGTTCTGATCTTGTTTCGCTTCCCATCTCTGTGGAGTTCTTAACTTGGTGTCACCCAGTGATGTCTTTAAAGGAAAACATTTAGTACTAATTTATGGATACAGTTACTTCAGTCATTAGATTGTTCAGGTCACTGACAGAGGTGGGAGCTGAGCTTTGGATTTTGACAAAAATCCTCTGAATTCAGTGACAAAACCTAACTGTACAGAGGCCAGACTGCACCTCATCTCCCTTGGACAACACCAAGACAGCAAATAGCCAACTACTAATTGCCAGCAGTGGTGTTTCTGGTATATGACCTGTCACAGTAGAGGAGGCACTTTTTTGTGATTCTCTTGAGGAGACAGTGGATTACTCGTGTGTGAAGGTGATATGGCTGATAAAGCTCCTGAGGCTCCATGGTGAACTTCTCCAAACTGTTTCAGAACATGTCAGAGAATCACAGTGAGGTTTAAGGTGAGTCCTCACAGTGCATCGAGGTAGCAGCTGCTAGAAGCAGCTCCAGGTGTCTGAACCCCAACAGTCGCTTGCCTCGGGGGGCTCAGGACTGCAGCCATCCACGTCTTGCAGAGCACTGCAGCCAGCCCCAGGGCGAGGGCACAGTAGCCTGTGGGAAATGCAGTATGACCACATGCAGGTCACAGTCACCCTGTGATTTCAGGCGCCAGCCATGGGGGGAGCTCAGAAAGATCTGGGAAATCATTAGAGCCTGGACTGAGGTGAGTTTTTAATTACATGTGAGAAAGAAAAGCATGCTGGGTGTCTCCGTTACTTTTCTTTCTTTGCTGAGACAAAAATACCTGACATCCAGACTTAAGGAAGGAGAAGTTTATTTAGCTCACAATTACTGGAGATTTCAGTCTATACTCAGCTGGGTCCAAGGCAGGGTAGCACATGGCAGGGGGCAGCAGTTCATGGCAGAGGAAAACAGCACAACAAGAGCAAAAAGAAGGAGCAATGACAGAGACAAGCCTCTGTCCCTCCCTTATATTTCATTCACCACAGGGTGAGTGTAGCACGCACACCCATAATCCCAGCATTGGATCATGAATTAATCATGAAATTTATAAGCCCATCCCATGACTGCATGAGGCTTTAGGGGAGACATCTAGACACAAACCATGACACTGGGCAACGTGGCTGGCACCACACTTGCTTTTTCCTCTTGCATATATAATCTTACTGGGGCCAGGGAGATGACTCAGTAGAATAAGCGCTTGCCTGGCAAGCGCAAGGGCCTGAGTTCAATCCCCAGCTGCACCTAAATAAATAAATAAATAAATAAATAAATAAAATCTTGCTCCAGCCCACTAAGATCCGCTCCTCACTGCTGTGGTGGAGGAGGGAGAGGTATGGTGATTCTTCTGTGGACAGAGCATCTCACGCGCAGGTGATGTGCTGGTGAACACTTCTGAAGAATCATGGGAAAAGCATTACTTTGGGGTAGGGCCTTGTCTCTTTGTTGAGAAATGTGCCCTAGTTAAGTGACATACCCAAAGCACAGTGGCACATCTCACCCCATCTCACACACACACACACACACACACACACACACACACACTGAACCTCAAGTGGCACACATGTCTGAGGAAATTTCACACATATACACATGCCTATTGGCAGTGTCTTTAGCAGGTCCTGAGGGTCCTACTCCTCCCTGCTCTCTCACAGCACAGCAGCAAGCCTCAGTCTAAATTCCAAAATTCCTGGCTTTAAACAATATGCAATGTATTAATTATTGTATCTGTCCTACTAACCTGTTTTGAAACTGTCTCATTGCTATTTGTTTCTCAATAAAATTAATTAAAAAATGAGAAGAAAGATTTGTACTAATAGTGCTTGGACAGGTTATCATATCTGCGTCTTTTACTATGAAAGACTACTACGAAGACCACAGTATGCAATGTATTAATTATTGCAACTGTCCTACTAACCTGTTTTGAAACTGTCTCATTGTTATTTGTTTCTCAACAAAATTAATAAAAAAATAAAACAAGTGGAATATTAAAAAAAATCAAATTCCTGGGTTTAAATGTTGGTGTCATCTATTAGCTGTGACGACTTGGACAAATGACTTAGTTTTTTCTCCTTGTCAGTTCAGTCCCTTGATGATGGCTGCAATGAGATGCCATTAAGTCTGGGTGCATGTGAAAAAAAGCTTGTGCAAATATTACTTTGGATTAGCTTGAGGAACAAACATCTACCCACCTACCTACCTATCATCTCTCTATCTGTATCATGGACAGTGAATTTTATTTATTTATTTTTCCATAATTTTATTGAGAAAAAAATAGCAATGAGACAGTTTCAAATCAAATTGGTAGGACAGATTCAATGATTAATACATTGCATACCTTCTTCCTAGTGGTTATTTGCTCTACAAAATGCGGACATGATATCCTATTTACAAACACTATTAGAACAAATCCCTCTATTCATTAAAAGAATGCAACTATATATCTATCCTAACCATTTTGAATACACAGATACAAAATGAACATTCATCTGTATCCCCTTTTTTTGTTAAGTTCATTATTCGAATATTATAGGTGTGTTAACTCAGCAAAATATTCTAAAAGAGTTCAATAGTCCATAATAGTATTGGGTCTTCCGCTTCATTGGCAGTGTCAGAAATTGTTGACCTGGGTCCCTTACAGCTCAACATAACAGCATGGCTTTACTTCTTTTTTTTAATTGTTTTTTTATTTTTTAAGGATTTTTTTCCCCTCTGAATGCCTTCAGGGCAGGTTTGGCTGGCTGGACTGTTGTGGGGATCGAACTACAGCAACCTGAGGCTGACAGCTTTGTGGAAGCAGCCACTTAAAGGACTGAACTAGGGCCAGGCCCCCATAGCTTTACTTCTTATTCTTTGTTTTTATACTTTTCTGCCGGATGGTTAAGACCAAGGTAAAGCAGGACCTATGCAACAAGAGTTGTAGCTTTTGGATCTGAGAAGGTCAGTGAAATCTCCTCAGGATTTATCCTGAGATCCTATACCTCAGGTTGTAGAACATTTGTTAGTGTCAGCCATGTGGATGAGTCACGGCCATTGCTTGGCCTATGTGCTCTCTGTGAAAGCCTGAGAGAATGTTTTCTCTCCATGTGACTCTCCTTAGGCACATTCTACATCATTGATCACTTTCCTCTTTGGCCTCATAATCTCCTTGATCAGAAAATTTGGAATACTACCAAGTTACATGACGTTACACTACAAGTTATCATATGTCCTGAGGCTTAATTGACCTTGGAAGCTAGGGCCAAAATGTTAGCTTTCCTTGCAGCCCTCCTTTTTCTCTAATTTTGGTCTGCAAACTTAGGTTGTTAACCATCCAGAAGACAAGCTTATTGTTATGGCCATATAATCTAGGCTGTTGTTTTAAGCTTAACTTCACTATCTGTCTGAATATCAAACATCTTAGGCATAACATGGAACAGGTATTTTTCATCAAGTATTGATATGTTGAACTTTAAGTCCCCACAGAATAAGATGAAAAATATTTAAAAATTAGAATATATTTTAAAAAATAGGCATAAAGAATTATATAATTCTTTTGTCTACACATAAGTCCAAAAATCTAGCTATTAATCATCTACCCAAGAGAGAGCACAGGAGCAACTGGGCATGTCATGAAAAGGAGCCCATATTCAGAAGACCAGAATGACAGGCACTGCAAGCATGAAACTACTATTACAGATTACCATCTTCAGTGCAGTTGCTTAGTTCACAGGTATCAGTATATATAGTTAGTCAGGGTGAGAATCTTTCAAATTAACTGCTAGATTCAAAAATCTTCTGGAGAATCTCAGGATCATTGCCTTGCCCATCTTGTACATATAACTGTATGGCTTGTCATTGTCATGTTTCCTAGCTCTTCTCCTTTCCCTGTCTTAATTAGTTAGTCCTCGAGTTCCTGCTTTCCTTTTAATTGTATTATACCTTTCTATTTGTATTTCTTCTTTTGAGTTCTTATACTAGGGAAACTATATGATATTTACACATGTGTGTCTGGTTTATTTCACTTATGAGTATATCTTTAAGTGGCATCCACTTCAATATAAAGGCTTTGAGTTTATCAATCTTTATAGCTGAGTAATACTCCATTGTGTAAAAATACCACATCTTTTTCAACCATTCCTCAGGTGATGGGCATCGTGGTTGTTTCCAAGATTTGGCTATCACAAATTGCGCTGCTACAAACATGGGCACACATATATCCCTATGATATGATGTTTTCAGATCCTCCAGGAAAATTCCCAGTGACTTTTCTAAGGAGTCTCCACACTGATTTCCATAACGGTTGCACCAGTCCACATTCCCACCAGCAGTGGAAAAGGGTTCCTTTTTCCCCACAGCCTCTCCAATATTTGTTGTTGGGTGATTTCTTTATGATAGCCATTCTTTCTGGGGTGAGATGATATCTCGATGTTGTTTTAATTTGCATTTCATGAATGGCTACTGATGTGGAGCATTTTTTCATATATTTATTCGCTTCTTTAAT
>NW_004524703.1:1028445-1065138 GCF_000260255.1 Octodon degus
TGAAGTACTCTGCTCCATGCTCTTCTTGCCTTCATGGTTTGTGAAGAGAAGTTGGCCGTAATTCTGATGGGTTTTCCTTTGAATGTGATCTGCTTCTTTTCCCTAGCAGCTTTCATTATAATATTCTTGTGCTGAATTTCTGGGATCTTGACTATTTGTCTTAGTTATTTTTTACTCATGCTGTGGCAAATACCCGACACTCAAAATGAAGGAAGGAAAGGTTTATTTAGCTCACAGTTACTGGAGGTTTCAGTCCGTATTCCGCTGGCTCCAAGGCAAATGACAGCATGAACTGTGGCAGAAAACAATGAAGCAGAGGAGGAGCAGCAGCTGTGGCGTCCATCAAGCCTCTCTCTTCTACGCTAACTGAGAAGACCAGTGCTCCGCAGTGAAGATCAGAACTCCTCCAACGTGGCGCGGCTGCCAAGATCAAGCTCTTCCAAAGACTGAGACTTCTCCACGGAAGCAGGATGGGGCAGCAGGAAACCAGGCAGGGCAGCTTCCTGTCTTTCTCTATTCTTGGCCCCTGCCCACCTGCAGGGCTAGGCCCCCACGCTGAGAACTGCGGGAGCTGATTCAGCCAAGTTGATGCAATGTATTAACTAACACACTATTAAATGTTTCAGTGTGTTTTTAATGGGGTTGAGGTTACTTGGCATTCTATATGCTTTGGTTACCTGAATGTCAGATTGTTTCCTCATATTTGGGAAGTTTTCTGCTATTACTTCTGTCCATATTTTTTTAATGTCCTTTGTATTAACTCCTTCTTTCTCATTGATGCCTGTTAGTCTCACATTGTTCATCTTTGCATCATCTTGCAGGTGATGAATTATTTTTTCCTGCATACTAGTTGTTTTTAAGAGATCCTTTCTTACCTTTTCACTAGCTGCACCAGAGTCTTCAAGATCTGAAACTCTGTCTTCACTTTCACTTAAATGGTTTTACAAGTTTGTGATTGAGATTTTAAATTCTTTTATATCTCTTTGACTCTGCTTCATACAATCTATTTCTTTCCTGTATTGCTCGTTCAAGGAATCCATCATTTTTCTAATTTCCTCTATTTTTTTTATCAATGTCTTCTTTAGAAGCAGTTATTAATTCTTTTACTGCAGATTTTTTTTTCAGATTGGGTTTCCTCCCTATGTTTCTGTAGTTGAATCTTTACTTCAGATGCTATGAGTTCCTAGAATTCTTTTCTTATTTCAGAAAATTCCGCTCTGAGTTCCTCTATGACTTTCTGCTGTTGCTTATTTACTATCGACGTTATTAATCCATACTTTTGAGCTGAGCTAGTGTCCTCTGCACTTGTTCTGGGTGGGCATTGGGTTTCCTCCATATTTTTCTGCATTTGATTCTTTATTGCAGATGTTATTAGTTCAGGGATTTCTTTTTCATTTCCAATCTGAGCTCCTCTATACCTTTCTGCAGCTGTTTCTTTATTTCAGAAGCTGTTGATTCATTGATTTCAGCTGTGTGAGTCCCACTTTATTCTGTGTTAGTGTCCTCTGCACTTGTTATGGGTGGGCTTGGGTTCTGAGATTGTATTTTGCTTCTTCTTGTTGTCATTTTGCGTAGCACTGTCTTCTGACCTTTTTTGTAGATCTTTGGTGCAGTTATAACCTTAGCACGTACTGAAGTTCAGGTACAGATCTACAAAGTTTGGATTTATCCAGTTGTGCCTGGCTTGGGTCTGGCTGCTATGCTCAGCTCCTTCCTGCTGCTGCCCTTGGGGGTGAACCTGTTGTGCCCCTCTGGCAAGATGTTCTGCTCCTGGACTAGCTGGGTGGTTTTGTCCCCTATACTCTCTGCAGGGATTGCAGCTGCAGGGTTTCACCCCAGGCCCGTAGTCCAGGCCTGAGCTGAGTCTGGAAGGGACAAGGTGGAGTAGGGGGGAGAGGCAACTCTCCCAGACACTCACTGGGCCTTGTCTAGGACTGGATCTGGGAGTTCCCAGAACGCAACAGAAATTCCTACTCAGTGGGCAGGGTGGGGGGGTACTATGGAGTGGTGGTGGGGCGTCCCAAGCAGGTGAAATAGGGTCTCACCCACGCTGTGCCTGGGCTGGGACCAGTAGGCTCCACTGGCGCAGGGTATCGGGAAGCTTTCCCACACACTCACAGGGCCTGGGCTAGGACTGGATCTGGGGTTTCCAGAAATGCGACAGAAATTCCTACTTGGCCGGTGGGGTGGAGGAGATGCTGCGGAGTAGTGGGGGGCATCCCAAGGGGGTGAAAGAGGGTCTCACCCATGCTGTGCCTGGGCTGGGAACAATAGGTCCTGCCAACGTAGGGTAGTGGGAAGCTCTCACACACGCTCACCAGGCCTGGGCTAGGACAGGGGATAGTGAATTTTAGAAATGGAATGTAAATGTAAAATAACAGAAACCCCATGTCTGAAATGGACAGGCTCTCCCCCTAAGTGTGTTCTCCTCCTTTTTCACTCTTTTTTTTTCCTTCTCTTTTACTCTTGATGCTTTTGGCAAGTTGCCTTGTGAGTCACAGTGCGCATCCTCTAACATGGCAGAGAGAGTGGACAACAGCGTAACTGCCTTTGCTGGCCCAACAAATCCTATGTTGGGTTGGTGGCATATTAAGCAGGGAGAGGCCCTAAATTGGAAACCCATCCAGGTGGCCTTCCGTGGTAGAGGTTCTAATCAAATATTAGTGTACTGTTGGGGGACATTTATTGGCAGGGCAGAAACAATGGCTGCATTTGCCCTTGGAAAGTCTGAGCTGGCCTGCTTGGCACCATCTCTGCCCTGCCACCTCCACACCTAACACGTGACCCCATCTCCTCCGGGCATCGTACCTACCTCTCCCGAGGCCAGCTAACTTATGATCAACGCTTTCAGGTGCTCTGTCCATCTCGGGTGGTATCTTATAACCAATCACATCCTCACTTTCAGATGTGAGTCAACACAAAAGCAGCCCAGTTGCAGGCAACGGCAGGAATCTGGAATGATGAGAGGAGGGAGGACCAGGCAACGGAGCAAAGGAACCTGCAGCCCCCTAGCCTGCTGGTGCACCGGAGAAGCCACTGCTGTTCTAGAGCAATGTTAGCCTTGAACACTTGAAATGACTGCTATTCCTATGCTGGTTTTAGTAGAATTGTTTCCTAAAGAAAATGGCTCTCTGTTGTTGGTCCTCCCTATCTTGCTGTGTGTGTGTCCTTCAGCCCTTTGGGCTGCGTGAGTCTGGTTCTCCTAATGACTTTGCTAATGTGCCATGAAAACCAAACATGCGGATATGTAGCGTGTGCGGCACTCCTGTGTGACTTAGCTGCATCCTATAACGGTTTAGCAACCTTTGAAGACACCATACTTCAGAAAAGCGTGCCTATAATGCTACGATGAAAGTTACTAGAGCATTTAGAAAAGAACTGAAAGCTACAACTTTATACATTTTTGGTATGTGCATTAAGAATTATGTACAAATCACATATAACATCTGCATGTTGACCCTGAACACGACCAGATTTTCAGTTTTATGAAATAAAAAGAAAAGATCTCTATAGATAACTCAACAAAGAAGAGAAAAAGCAAGAAGATACCTCAGCAAAAAGAAAGCAAATGAAAAGATGCTCAGCACCACAAGTCATCAGAGAGGCAAATGACTAGATTTTTAAAAAATTATTTAGTTATTTATTTATTTGGCACAGGATCTAACAACACAGCTCAGACTCACAGTGATCCTCCTGTCTCACCCTCCCCAGTGCTGGGATTATAGGCATGTGCCACCATGCCCAGTTTCAGGGTGGTCAGCTGGGCTCAGGGCCAGCACGTCATGCAGTACCAGGGATCAAACCCAGGTCCTTGAGCTTGCCAGGCAGCCACTCAGACTGCCAAGCTATCTTCCCATCCCAAGAGAAACAAATTCAGATAACCATGAGACACTGCCACACAGCTACTAGGAGGGTCACACCAGAACACTCATAACAGCAAATGCCATCAAGGGCGTGGGGCAATAGGAGCTGTCACTTACTGCTAGCAAGAATGCACTTAGGAAGACAGTTGTCTGGTTTCTTACAAAGCTAAAAAAATTCTGTTATACAAGTCAGCAGGCACACAAGTATTTACCACCAGTGAGTTGAAGAACTTGTGCAAAAACCTGTACTTGAATATTTATAGCAACTTTTTTTTAGAATCACTAAAAAGTAGAATCAACCAAGATGTCTTTCAGGACAAGTGTACAAGCTGGGCCTGGTAGCACAGGCCTGTAATCCCAGCAGTTGAGAGGCTGAGGCAGGAGGATTGCTGTGAATCTGAGGCCAGCCTGAATTCCATAGTGACTTCAAGTCCAACCTGAACTACATAGTGAGACCCTGTCCCCAAAAAACAAAAAGACGAACTGTGATAACTTCACATGACAGAATATGATTCAAGAACAAAAATAAACACCAGCCAATCATGGTGGTTCAAGCTTCAGTGCCAAGATAAATAAGTAAATAAATAAGCATCAACAACGTAGTAGTTCAAGGGGTTTGTGTGTGTGTGTGTGTGTGTGTGTGTGTGCAGGGTCTCATTATGCAGCTCAGACTCGTAGTGATACTCCCGATTTCTGCCTCCCTAGTGCTGGGATTACAGGCATGCGCCACCACATTTGTACTCCATCACCAGCTCAGTGTGCCCAAGGGCAGGGCCAGCACAGCATGCAGTGCCAGGGATTGAACCCTGGCCCCTGCACTTACCTAAGCAAGTGCTTAGTCCACTGAGCTATGCCGCCGGCCCTAACATAGTAGTTCAATGTCAACAGGCCTTCTGGAGGAGATCCTGGAACAGGAAAGGACAGTAAGAAAATGAAGGAATCTGAATGTGCTGCAGATTTCAGTGAATAGTAACGTATTGGTATTGGATCATCTATTGGAGCAAACTTAGCACAGTGATGTAAGATGTTTATAATACAGTGAAGGGGTTCAGGATCATGCTACTGCAAAATATGGCCACCATGGTATTGGAGAAAACAGTAGAAATGGGGCAGTCACGCACACCTGCCCCCACTATTCTTCCCCATAGCAGGTTACAAAACCTAAGAAGGATGCCCTGACCTTTCCCTAAAGCAGGTCATGAGACCCTCATTGAACAGATGAACCCCAACAAAAGGAACATCCTTTTCTCCAAAGACACAGGGCCACGGGGCAGGATCTGAGCAAGCAGGCCAGGCTACATACCCCAGCTGATTACTGTTCGATCATACTCATTTTCTAATCCTCCTTTTTCAGAACTATTCAGTTCTTCATTAAACCTGGCAGAGAAAACACACACAGGTTTGTTCATGAAAAGGATTTTTTTTTTTTTTTTTTTTTTGGTATTTTAGGGAAGGATCTACAGGGCATTCAGGGTCTCACTACTAGATCAGACTCATAGTAATCCGCCTGTTTACAGCCTCACAAGAGCTGAGATTACAGGGGCGTGACACCACCAGTCTCAATCTCCAGCTCAGCATGCCCCGGGGCAGAGCCGGCACTGCAGGCCCAGGGATCAGCCTTCATGAAAAGGAATTTTGTCTACGAAAGTACAATTGATATCTTTTCTACTATGAAAAGAGTCAGTTTTGCATTCATTAGGCAAATTTGCAGTACCCTTGTTTCTGTGTGTGTCTGCAATGGAATTGCCTTCTAATTGATTGCAACCTGTTATTATTGGATTAAATAGTGGACAAAATAAACCCTTTGCTACATGTCCATTTTGTATTTTTTTGATGGTCATACTACCCCTTTGAAAATGTAGGAGTCAACAGTTGTACAATATAGCATAATATATTAAACAAATTGGCTTACTGTGCCTGAAATGCAAAGTTTGTGCATGAAAGTTTTATGCACCAAGTCACAAAGCTTGGTTTGCATCATATTGGCGATCAAAGGTCATTCTAAAAGCTTAACTCTGAGTGGGGACAGGCGGTGCTTACAGGTGGGGCAGCTGCATTACAGAGATGGCCAGAGGGTCCAGGCTAGGGCAGAACAGCTGGTTAGGAGGCATCCTGGGCAACATCCAGGTCAGAGGGAAGGGGCTGAGTTTGAACTGGATGTGTGAGCAGTGAGGAGGATTCTGCAGGATTTGGGCACTAGGAAGAAGGAAGGGGCTGCAGCGGGCACGAGTGGGAGAAACTAACGTGGGAACAACAGAAGGCAGGGTCTCGTAGTAATATAGCAAGCTCCATCTTGAATGGGCTGCTTTGGAGATCTGAGGCCCCAGATGGGGTTGCCACAGGCAGCTGTGTCAGCCAGTGCAATGCTCAAAATGAGGTCAGAGCTAGGGAGAGGTGGGAGGCGAAAAGCAGCAGCTTTCGCTAAGAAAGGAGAGGTCATCAGGCAGGTGCTGAGGGAGAGAAGGGACGCAGAGCAAGGACACTGTTCCTGGGTGGGCTGGACGTGGCACTGGCTGCTTCAGCGCTGGCCAAGAATGAATAGCAGAGGCAGCTGAAGAACCAGAGCTATGACTGGAGGTGGGGACTTGGTGGGCCAAATGGGTGTACCTTGGGAGAGACCTTTAATTTGACCCAATTAAGATGTAGAGAGAAGGGCTGGGGAGAGAGCTCAGTGGTCTAAGTACTTGTCTGGCAAGAGCAAGGACCTGAGTTCGATCCCCAGTACCGCATGCCCTGCCGGTTGAGGAACCAGGCATGCTAGCACACGCTTGTAATCCCAGCACTAGGGAGGCTACACAGGAGGATCACTATGAGTTTGAACTGCATAGTGAGACCCTGTATCAAATAAATAAATAAATAAATAAATAAATAAATAAATGTAGATAGGGGTTCTTTCACAGATGAAAGCCCAGAAAAGGAATGCTAGATTCAGGGGGACCTGAGGGTCCTGGGCAGGAGGATGAGAGCCCTCCTCTGTCCTGGGTAGAACAGGACTAATACAACCTGGTGATTTGCTCAAGTTCGTGTCAATAGTGGCAAAACTACAACAGATTTAATTTTAAAAGACTTGACTAGCTCTCTGTGTGACTCTAGAACTGAGTACACTTCATCAATAAGTTACTAAGTTACCCCATTGTCCAGACGAGGTTCACACTTGCCATACCTCTGCTTCCCAGAATTCTGGGATGACAGGCACATCCACCTCACCCTGTAAGGAGCTGGCTTTGTAGACGGGGCTGAGAGCAGCAGCAAGAGAAGACATAGCTGGGTTGTTTCAGAGTTTCTTTTCTGGTGGAGCTCAGCGGAGGGGTGTCCCTCATCACGCTGCCTGGGGCTGGTCTGTCTGAGGATCTGGCCATTTTCTCTCTCTCCTGATTTATTAGGCCATCAGGTGAAATGGTGAGATTCTTCCTGGTGCTGGAAATCTTCCTGGCCAACACAGGAGCTCTGGCCAAACTACACCTCTAAGTTTTCCATAACAGCAGTGATGGCATCATGATGCAATCGGTGTTCTTGACACCAACCCTGTGACAGTCCCTGGGAGACGCCTGCCCTTCCCACTCTGACCTGGCTGTGGGGGAGTCACTTGCCCAGGGCCCCACACCTGTGCTCTCCATAGCACTCAGGAGGGCCTGGCTTCACATCTCGCACCCAGGGTTATTGCCAGCACCCTGCCTGGCACAAACTTGTCCGGCAGGACGTGGACAGCACAAGAGAACATTCACTTTCACTGGCCTTGACTTCCTGGATGAAGTTGCGACCAGTCAGAGGCAGAGTGTGAGTGCGTGGGTAAGAGCTCCCCAGGGAACGCAAAGGTGAGGGAGCACTTGGAGCTGTCACTGAGGGGAGCCAAGAGAGGGTGGCTGAGAGGAAACAAAGGCCCAAGGGAGCCTGAGGGCCTTTCCTGAGGACACCTTGGCAAAGGCACAGCAGGGCTCTGATGTTGTCCTGCAAAGCCTGACCCCTTACAGATGCAGGCATGCACATTAGAATTGATTGTCCAGGGCTGGAGTTTGCTTAAGCAGAGACAGAAAAATGCCTTCATGGCCAGAATGAGCCAGGTTTGGAGGAGGCTGGGAGAGAAAGGGAACCAACTGTAGGGCTTCGGAGTGAAGACTTATCTCTTTGCCATGGGTTGGATTTTAGGGTGGATGGTTCTTTCCCAAGAATGTGCATTCATTTTGTGAGAGGGTACAAAGAGCACTAGTTGGAGAGTCAGAAGTCAAGGTCTTTGTAGAGTACTGGCTCTGCTTGGACTGGAGGGGTGACCAGGCACCCTGGACACCAGCAGGCAGAGCAGCACCACACTGAGAGCTCCTTGAGAAGGTGATGAAACTGCACATCCTCAAGGCCAGGACTGGAACCAGCTGGGTCAAGGTCATCTGGACAAAGACATTTACAGACTGCACAACTTGAGTGCCAAGTGGTAGAACAGTATCAGGAGAAATAGGAAGAGGCAACAGTATATCTCAGATCTGGGCTATCCCCCAAGAGACTCATGTGTTCAGACGTGGTGCTTTAGGAGGTGATTGGCTCACCGAGCCATGGGGGGACTCGGTATTAGCAGATGGGGCTTGGTTAGAGGCACGCGCTGGGGCTCTGACCTTGGAGGGTGTGTCTCCTCCCTTCCTTATTCTCTTTGCTTCCTGGCTCCTACATTGCGAGCAGCTCTCCTCCACCCACGCCCTTACACCATACCATTTCTGTGTTTAAGCCTGTGTACCATGTTCTGAAACTGTTAGGCACAATAAACCTCCCTTCCTTTAAGTTGTAGGTGTTGAGTATTGTGTTCCAACAACAAGCAAAGTGACTAAGACAAGGGACCTTGTCCCTAACTATGCCACAAATTTCACTTCTTTATGAACTCGGGGGGCCAAGGATGTAGCTCAATGGAATAAGTGCTTGCCTGGCAAGCACAAGATCGAATTTGATTCCCAGTACCAAAAATAATTTAAAAATTGAACTCAGGGCCACTTTCTATCAGATCCTCCCACAAGCACCAAAACTACTCCAAGTGGATCCAGCATTTTCCAGATCTACAGGCCTGCATGTTGCATGGAACTGCACCTCACCCTACATTAGTGCTTAGAAATGGAGTCAGTTCTAGCCAGCATAAACCACCTGGCTGCTGCTCCCCACTCTCAGAACCAACAGCCCCAAATGGATGTCTGCATGGTCTCCTAAAATGTGTCAGGTTGTGCCTCTACCATCCTGAAGCTCCTTCCAGTTTTCCACTGCTCACAACATAAATGCAAGCTCCCTAATGTGGCTGACAGGCAAGACCTGAGTGATCTGGCCCTGCGACCCCTGCTAGTCTGACTGACCTCTGGGGTTTCACTCTTCGTCAGAAAATGAGCTCTTTGTAGGCTCTTGTGTGGACCAAGTTATCATCCACACAGGTACTTGATACAAGTTGTTCCTCCCATCTAGAATGATCATCCATTCAGTATGATTTCTTTACAGAGTCCTAGAGCAGACAAAACTGTCTATGGTAATGGATGTCAGAGGTGGGAACCCCTGGGTTGGAGGTAGTAGATTGGCTGGAAAGGTGCATGAGAGAAGTTTCCAGAGTAGTGGATACATTTTATATTTTTCCCCGCACTTATAGTTTACAAAACTTACTAACCTGATCATTTAAGGTCTTTTTTATGGCTGGGCACAGCAGCATGTGTTTATAATCCTAGTTCTTTGAAGGCTAAGGCACAAGTATAAGCTTAAGGCCAGCCTGAGCACCTGAGCATGACTGTTTAAAAATACACAGTAGCATCAGTGAGGCCCTGGGTTTGATCCCCAGCACCACACACTAAAAAAAAAACAAAAAAACAAAAAAACTTTTTAGTGTTTTTGTGTTAACCAAGTTGAAAGAGTGAAGGAAGGGAAAGTGAAGAAAGAGAATAGAGGAGGGGAAGAGAAGAACACAAGAAAGGAAGAAAGAAATGAGGAAGAGGAGAACCCAGGCATGTGGTCTTGCCACGGATTGTGATTGCATATGAACACAACATGGGCACTGCGTAAGAAAGGGGCAGACTGGAGGCAGCCCCCACGCCTAGGGACCAAGCTATGCTTTTCCCATTTCTGCAGAGAGGAGGCTTGGGATTCTGCACAGGTGAATTGCATTGTTCCTTGGTGAGGCTGCCTTGATGATGGATGGGCTATCGGGAGTTGGGCATCTGCTAGAGCCAGGGAGGTGTCGTGGAGGGTAATTTGGAGAGTCTGGTTGGTTGCAGCATCACACACAATGTTATTTTTAACTTCCCCACAGGAAGGAAAAGCTTTTCTCTGGTTGCTAGGCAAATTGTGTTCTGAGAAGTTCCGTATTGGTTCCTAATTTTTAAAATCCCAGGGAAAACTAGAAAACTGTATAAGCCCGTCCTGGTGGTGTGTGATGCTAGGACTGTCCACCTGTTAATGGCAGCTGTTTCTCTCCTAACGCCTGCACAGGGAACTGTCAGCATGGTGGTGACAGAGCTGCAGGTGCTGGCCTTTCAGTGGGCATCTCTACAAGTTATTTCAGGAAGGTCAGGCTGGGAAGCCCTGCTTGGCACTGCAAGAAACTTATTCTAACGAGCCTATGACCCTGGCAGTGATGGTTCCCAGGGAGGGCCTGGCCCACAGCAGAACCAACCCTTGTGTTTTATGGAGTTAGGATAATTTCCCTCAAGATACATGTAGAGCACAAGCCTGTCTGATTTGTGTATTTCTCTGATTTGTGCTTTTTCCCCCTTCTTTGTAGAATGCCCTAACCCTCAGGGGATGGGTGAGAGCCTGCTCCTGGAATACTTGGGGTGCCTCCAGTCCCCATTCTCCTTACTGCCTCCTTCTATGAGATGGCTACATCTAGTATAGATGCTCAGTCAAATGGAGAGAAGATTTCATAGTTTGAGTCCAGCAGAGAAATAAATCAAATAAAATAATAAGCAGGCACTTAGCCAAGCAAAATGGGCCACAACCCTGGATATTAATGAGGCTTTTCCTCTAGACGGATGTGTTTAATCAAGCCACATTAATCCACATGGGGAGTTGGAAGAATTATGGTGATCATGTTGGACTCTAGCCCAAAAGAGCCTTGCGAGGGTTATCTCATGCATGCAGGAATGACCAGGGAGCCAGCAAGGCCCTGAGTCAGCAGGGAGGGACACTGGAGAGTGGCAGGTGACTTGTGTCTGCCTGATGAGTAGGAGTGGATCTGGGCATCGCATTCTGAGACTCTAAAAAGCAAGATGAGGTGGGACTTAAAAGACCTGGTAGACAGGAATCAGTGGGTGTCCCAGTGTTGTTCAACACATATTAGTGGATCCTTCCTACAAAGAAGATGCTAAGGAAGGGTGGAGATGGAGGGACAAGAGTGAGGATTTCTGGGGAGGATGTCACCCACTCCTGCTCTCAGAGGCATTGGCAGATGGGTGACGATGCACATTCTGCTCTCCAGAGCTGTCTTTGAGGAAAAAATGGAATCATACAACTTCCTAGAATTTCCTTCTCAGAACAAGGATACCAGATTGGCACTTCAGAATCTCATATCTGACAGTATGACATAAAGTGATAAGATACAAATGCAAATCAAATAAGACAGGCTATGAACAAGCATTTCCTATCCCACCTGAGTGATAAAGAAAGGCATGTCCCAGGGTGCTCTTTGACATCTGTGTTGGAGGCCTCTGCCTCCCCGGGGTGGCACCTGGCAGCTGGCACAGGAGGTAGAATGAGAAGGTGCAGGCAGAGGCTTATCTGACACTCACTGCTCACTTGCCTCAGGAGACAGAGAGGATCCCAGCCCTGAAAGAGGCCAGAAAGCTTTTAAACGTATTTAATTCCATGGCTTGAGGTACATTTGCAGAGCCGTGCAGTTAGCACCAAGCCCAACTTTAGAACATTTTTATCACCCTCAAAAGAAACCCCGCAGCCTAGAACAACATCTCTCCACTTCCCCTGAGACTGTCTCCTCCACCCCACTCAGCCCCCAGTGATTTCTGTCTCTGTGAATTTGCCTGTTCTGGACATTTTGTACAATTAGAACCATACAACATGGAGTCTTATGTGCCAGGTTTCTTTCACTAAGCATCATGGTTTCAAGGTTTCTGCGATAATTTTTTCTTTTTCTCTTAGCCAGGGTGTTTGGGGCTGACATAAGAACAGCAGGCAGTGAGAGGCAAAACCCCTAGCTTGGCGGAGAGGGGACAGAGCACTGTATTCTGCTCAGATAGGGATAGGTCAGGGTGGGAAGTGCACAGGACGAGCTCTGGAGGGCTGAGTCCAGACAGAGGAGGAGCAGAGCAGGTGAGCACCCACAGCTCAGGCCTTGATGGAATCCCAGGTCTTGAAAGCCAAAATGAACTTGAAAGCACATCTATTTCAATCCCTTCATTTTACATATAAGGAAACTGAGGCCCAGAGCGAAGATCAGCCTCTGTTTGGGATACAATAATGTATATGGGTCCTAATCCTCTGGGGTAAAACTCAGAAATGTCTGAGTACTCTCGTCCCAGCCTCCACAGATGAAGAGTGCAGTGGCCCACTCCCTGTCTCCACTGCGCCCTGAATGGCCTCAAAGTCATTAGTAAAACTGGCTATAAATCCATAGATGCTGCTCTGTGGAGAGGTGGGGCTTACATGCCATCCTGTGGCTGAGCTTGCATGCAGAATAGCAGAGTGCCTAGATTATGCAAGCCAATGTCTTCGGGGAGCCCCGGTGCCTGTAGCCACCGTCCAGGCCCTGGTCCACAGCCTCACTGAATAGGGCTTTCTGTCTGCCCAGCCCTGGTGCCAGATGGCGAACTCCAGCAAGGAAGCTTGGCAAGGGATGATGTTACCGAAGTTTCCAGCCCAGCCTGTCTTCCAGCCAAAGCCCAGGCTTCAGGACAGAGATGGGGCCCACTCTAGATCCTGTTTGCATTCCCAGCTCATGGCATGGGACAGTGTTGAGAGCTGGGGTTCACCCCATATTTCATGGCCACCTGCCACACAGTAGTCAGTAGAACAGGCCCCAAGGTACTGCTGTCGGGGCTGGAGCAGCATTAACTGGCTCAGGGATATCGGATGTGAGGGGAATAAGTGATGCCTAGAAGAATCTCAGATAAGTTTTACCTACAAAGGTATGAATGGACTGGAGCAGCGAGAACTGGCTCTGAGCCCTTGACCTATGCGTTGTAGAAATGTGCCCATTTGATCATCCTCGGGGCCTCTTCAGATTGGAGGAGGAAACAGCCTCAGGAAGGTAAGTCCCAGTCACCCAAGGCCAAGCCACACTCATGCTCAGGCCTGGCAGCTATCCGCACTACTGTCTATTCATGAGACCTGTTTTTGTTTTTTCCTGTGTTAATGTTCCAGGAACTGGTGACAACCCAAGCCCCAGAATCCATCATAGCAGTGTCATGAGGGTGAACACGGGGGCCTTGCTGATGTGGACAGTGACTGGGCAGCACTGGTAAAGACAGTGAAAGGAGCCCTGTGCAAGCCTGGGCACATAGGATAAAGGAGATACACGTGGAGCAGTTCCATATGCAGGTCGTTTTCAGTGGGCAGTCTGGGGTGAACTCTGGCCCTCTGAGAGTGGCTTTAGTTGGATCCAGGGTCTCTAGTGAGGTGATTAAGGAAATATGAATGAGGGAATTAGCTAGAGAAGCCCTAATTTGATCCTGCTGGTGTCCTTATAAGAGGAAGGGGTCGGGCCCCAATGAGATGACCCCATGGGAGAAGATAGTGCCTGTGAACCCCTGAGAGACCCCAGGAGGAGCCAACCTGCCCTCGCCTTCGCCTTGGATAGCAGCGGCCAGGACTGTGAGAAATGAATGTTTCTGGTGCTTAATTACAGAAGCCCCAGCCATCTGATGAGGCTAGGATTGTAGAATTGTCTTAATCATTTACATTTAGATTGGAGCAGGAGTCCCCAAGCCCCTCTGGAGCATTCTCCAATCTTACTGCAGAAAGATCAGCGACCTCTGAGGTATCAGGATGTTGATGATATTACTCAGAAACTCACTGGAGCAGCTGACAAGCCACATGGTTCAAACCCAGCAGGTTTGGGAAAATAATACAAGGATGGCTACTTGCTATAATGAGTACTTTATTATTTCTTCTTCTGAAAATCTGCAGAGCTTATGTGTGAAATTTTGTCTCTATTTAGGGTGCTGTTGCCTCAAAGACTCAGCTGCTCTCCTAGAGCTGGTGGGGAGGGCGGGAGGGGTGGAGGGGAGAAGAGTCACCAGCCCTAAATGCTGCATTTTCTCCTTCCCAAGGGAATCCCTCTTCCCCACAGTGACCATCCTCAGACTGTATGATGCATGAACTCACTCTTTTTTTTTTTTATTAATCCTCAATTATAGGTCTTCTTTGGTGCAGGGGTGTGAATTTACCTTCCTGTCCATCTGGTCTCAGTTCCTGAAGGCAGCGGTTTCCTGTAGGTCACAGATACACATAGGGTAGAGAGGCCCGGAGATGCCTAGAGAGCAAATCTTAATGCCAAAGTATTTTAAGGCTACTCCTGTGCCAAACTTACCACAAAACTGTTCTGAAATAAGCCACTGTGCAAGGCCCACCTGAGAAACAAAAGTGGAAGATCTGTGGGAGGAGGTTGGTAGGGCTCCCAAGGTGCTTCGCCCTATCTGGTCCATATTCTGGATGATCACATTCCATCAGGCTTCTGGTTGTTCTGCCCATGGTGACACTGGGACCTGGGGGAGAAGGACCATGATTCATCATTCACAGTGCTAGCAATTCAGTATTCACTGAATGAATGATTGAAAGAACGAGGGCAAGGACTCGTGACTGGGGCACTCTTAGAGCCAGCCCTTATCACACACACTGCATAGGCAGAGCCCACAGCATAGACAATAAGCGAGCCCACATGGAGTGAGGCTGGACCTCATCCTCACCGACTTCACTGCTCCGCGTCATGTGGGGTCTTGTGCACCTGTGCTGTGGCTTTCCTAGAGAACAGAGTTTCTGTGAGTGATCACTTTGTGGATGACCTGATGCCTGAGCCTTCTTCCCACAGAAGGTATCTGTGCCCAACTCTTTTCCTACCCCTCCATCTGGGGTTGTGTCTCCATGCTCCGGTGTCCTAAGACTGTGATGGACCACTATGCAGGAGAGGCCGCAGGGGCCCAGTGTTCAGGCTCAGAGGAGGAAGGCAAAACTGAAAGGAAGAGCTGGGAGCCATGAATGAGCTTGTTTTTCATTTCAGCGCTTTGTAGTGGCTACATTAATTAATCTCCCATGAATGCTCAGCTGAGGAAGCTTCCCCCTCTTTGATTCCCTGATTCCCCATTTCCTCCTTCATAAAATAGGCTGGGTCAGGCGATTTGCATCTGGAAGCATCAACCTTGTGTTTGCTTTGTGGTGAGACTTGAGAAAGGTACTTGGAAATGCTTTGTAAACTATAATGTATGAGCCAAGTATGACTAGTAATTATTATTAGGTGACAATCTCAGGACTCATTTGATCTTGAGAAACACCTGGGGTTCATAGGAGGAAAGTCACCTTTGAATTATGGTCTATACCTAATGGTCTCAATGAATTGAAACCTTTATCCTCATTTTTTATATGTTTGTTTTGGTCAGCTCATCTGGAAAACCAAGCTTTGTGGTCATATTGCCTTCTGTTGCTGGTGCTACTGCACAAAAAGCTGCCTGCTGGGTGTTTCCCAGGGACAAAACAACAAAGCCCAGGGGAGAGGCCTGCACACTGCCAAGGGCCATCTACACAAGGTGTCCTCCTGGGACCCAGGAAACAACAAACCCAGGCATGGCAGCGCCAGCTGCAGCTGAGGTCAGATGGGTGAGTCTTGCCAGGAGTTGGATAAGCCAGGGCTTGTATTTGGCATTTTGAATTTCTGGGAGGGAAATTGAGTCATTAAAGGTCTCAGGTGACATCCTGCGTCTTCTGTCCCAGTTACCAGCAAGGCTTCCTTGGTCTGTCATGCTGAGTGCACGTTGCAGCCAGGTCACCTAGCAGCAGTGAGGAGACGTTACATGACCTGTGAGCAGGTGGGCGAGGACTGCCATCTACTAGAGTGTCCAGACCTCAAGACACAAGGCTGGATACAGGGGTGGGCAGTGGGTGGAGTCGTCACTCACTGATCCCAGAAAAACAAAAACAAAGATTCAGAAACCATGAATGAAAAATTCTACCCAAGACTGGGAAGGGACTTGCTTGACTGTGGAGGCAGAAACAATGAATTTCAGTTCCAGGAGTTCTGGTGTGGAGAGCTGAGGCTGATCTTCTCAAAGTTCTGCAGGTCTGAACTCACCACCTGGCAGACCCGATGATCACTAAGGACAGGTGCAAGGGAAGGTGCCAAAGGTGTGTGAAAATTGCCATGCTACTGGGATGGGAAGTTGCGGGGGGGGGGGGACTACAGCTAACGCACTGTGGGGCCTCTGTGCGGGTCTTATCATTATTCAGAAGCAGTAGGGACAAAACATAAGAACTGAGTGCTTAAAAGATAGACTCCAGGGGAAGGAAGAGAGTTTACCTCATTGGCATCACAGCAGCCCTGAAGGGCTAGGAGGCAGAAGAGAGCTGTGGTCCAGAGCTTCCCTGTGGTTTCCACAGGAATAGGGAGGCAGACTGGCAAGCTCAGGACCAATGGCTTGAAAAATGCTAGACTCTCTCTGGTTGTCAATGCCTGGACCAGGAACAATGGCAGGGACACTGGCCTGGGGTGAGGTTGGGTCAGGCTATCTGCATCTTCAAGGTACCTCAGAGGAGTCTTTCATTCCTCCCAGGGCCTGGCTCACTTGGGAGGGGCACCCATTCAGGGCCCGGAAGATGCCAGATGCTGAAGCACTAGGTCGTGGGCAATGGAAGACATGGGTACTACGACGGGCGTGTGGAGTGTTTCTTGGAGGGGTAAGAAGGGAACTGAGAAAGTTGGCAGAGAGGAAAGGACAGGGAGAGGGTGGGGATGTGCCCAGGATGACCTTGAAGGTCAGCCCCTGGGTCCACTCCCCTTGCCTGGTGGTTGGGGGGTGCAGACCTGCACACCCTCTTGGCAGCTTCCAGCTCAGCCGGTCACTGTTTGTGTGCAGCTGGTATTTACAAGTGGAATGGGTGGACAGAACAATTTCATGCAGCCCCTGCAGGATGCAAACATAGAGTGTGTGTGTGTGTGTGTGTGTGTGTGTGTGTGTGTGTGTGTAAGATTTTAAACTCACACTGAGGCATCTGTTGTGTGGATTTTGTCATTTTGTATATAAGTTAATTCATTGGTGGCCATAACAGTTTTTAATTATTTCAAGTTAAAATCTGATCATAAATATGGAATTTTATGGCTGGAAGTACACTAAAGGTAACATCTTCCTTGTCTTTCTTCCACACTAGAGGAAGCTAGGGCTCAGAAGGAGCATGGTGAAGACTGATTGTGGAGTTCAGGCCCAGGCAGAGGCTGGTGTGGACAGCCAAGGCCGGCACTGTTGAAGTTCTACAAGTCTGGATTCACTGCCTGGTCGACCCTGCAATGGAGGGGACAGGGACAAGACAGGTACTAGACAGGCACCAAAGGGAAGGCAGGAAGGAAAGGATGTCGAACAGTGAGTGATCTGGACCCTTTCCCTCCCAGCCTGCTGGCTCTGACCAGGCTGCACGCACAGACGAGAAAAACTAATTCTGTGAGAGTGTGCTTTTAAAATGACAAAGCAGGGCCTGGAAGATGGCTCAGGAGAATAAGTGCTTGCCTGGCAAGCTGAAGGTCCTGAGTTCAATCCCTGATACCATAAAATAAATAAATAAATAAATAAAATTATAAAGCAAGTTCAGGTAAATCTACCAGTAACTTTAATTATAAAAAAAATCTTTCAATTATGTCACCAAAGGCTAGGGGAAGGAAGTTGTCATACATTGGATGCCCAGCAATCAAAACTGCTGCTTTTTCTTCAGGGCATAGAGGTGGAAAGGAGAGGGGTGCCTGGCTGCAGGACTCTAGTTTCCTGCCATCAAAGCTGCTCTGACACCAGTTCTCTGGCCCTGGCAGGTCCCCCGCAATGACATTCAGTCTTCTTGCTGCCACCCAGGAGAGGCATTCCCTGCAGGTAAAGCTCTCAGTGCTCCACCAGACTGTCCCCACTTCAGACAGCACCACCTGCCCCTGGCTCCCCAGCTATAAACTCAGGGGCCCCCACACCCTCAGCTCCAGTAACTAATTCACTGTAAGCTTACAGACTCACTGGAAGAACTGTATGTAAGATCATAGCTATATTATAGAAGAAGGAAACACAGGTGGGGAGAACAGCTCTAGTAGTGAAACACTTGTGTGGCTTATACCAGGCCCTGGGCTAAACCTCAGGATTGAAAAAGAGGAAAAACAACTCAAATGCGAAGATGCAAGGACAAAGTCTAGGAGGGTCCTGAGCACTGGGAAGGTGACCCTTAGCATCTCCTGATGCGCTGCTGGGCTCCCTGTCAGGTAGGTTGAGTGAACCACTGGTCATGTGACTTGCTCTACCTGCAGCCCTGTTCCGTAAGATCAGGAAGCTTCTATCTTCTCATCACTTGCCCAGTGTGCGCTGCAAGGCTTAGGAACCAGAGGAACCTTATATGTATGAAAATGGGAGTGGTTCCCAAGAATGGCAGCAGAGCTCAAGCAGACAGTGCATGTGAGCCCCTAGCACAGTCATTTCTGGATAAATGAGAAGTGGGAAACAGGAAACACAGGCAGGGTGGGAGCATGAGATGCTCACCGAGGCTGCCAGAGCGTCCATGACTTCCATCCCATCAGCCCACAGGTCGCAGTGATGGAAGATATCCTGATGCCTCCCCATGACCCAGACGATCCATTCACAGGAGACACTCAGCAGAGACACTGTGAAAGGCACCAAGGTTGTGGCCAAGACCTGAGGCCCCAGTAGGACAGATGAGCAATCTGAGGTGAGTGCCCTCCACAGGTACTACCTGCCCTGAGACAAGCGATGCCTCCAGTTTGAGTGACTCACAAACACAGTGTTCAGGGAAGAACCCACAGACTTGAGAGTCACACAGAGGACAAACGTGGGAAGCAGCCACCAGGATGGGGGGAGGACGGGGAGGGGAGAGCAGGGGATGAGGGCTGCAGCCAGGAATCAAACTCAGGACCTAGCGCTTGCCAGGAAGGCACTTGCTCCGCTGAGCCAAATTCTTGGGCCTGCTGGGGGCTCCTCTGCTATAGGCGCTGGTCACTCAGGTGGTTCTGATGACATCAAGCCATGGCTTTGGCCATATGCACCTCACAGTGCATCTATCATAATTCAATAAATGCATTTTTAAAAAATGACATGGCTTAAAAGTTAAGGAAAACCATTTGGCCATGTTTAGTGTTGCTATTAGTTTCTTTTGACTTAGAGTGGAACAGCAGGCTTGGTTGTTTGGCCAGTCCTCGGGGTGGAGCGATTCAGAGCTTGTAATGCCTTGTCAGGGCAACTTGCTGCTCAGAAATGACATTTGGCACAACTCACTACAGGTTATGTGGGGAGACAAAAAAAACATCAGATGTTACTTCCTTAGCCTTATGGCTGCTGGAACCCATAATCACAACCAGGTCTTGGCTGTGCTGTCTATGAATAGAATGTAGAAAGGAGCTGTGTGCTCACTGATGATCACTAATAGAGAACGTGGGGACACACTTCATATGGGCATGTCGTGCAGGGGCACCCTGAAGGCCAATTTCTGTGAGAACAAGGAAACTTAAGCCAGTCAGATTTAGGTATTTGAAGGAAATGTAACTATAGTTTGAGGTCACAGACTGCTGAGCCTGATGTATCCTCTTTCTTCTCCTCAGCAGGAGGCAGAGTCAGGAGGAGGAGGAGGAGAACAGAGGCATGGAAGGAGGGTACCGTGGTCCTCCATGTCAGGGGGATGAGTGGTGGGGCTTTCACCTTCCCAAGAGGTGAGGCAGCAATCTGAGCTGCCAGGAGTGCGCCAAGGCCACAGAGCAGACCCGGGAGATCGACATTAGCTCACAGTGCTGCTGGGGATTCTGAAAGCAATGATGGACTTTATTAATGCAGGGACTTAATTCTCACAGCAACCCTATGAAATAAGTAGCAAAGTTATTACTGTATCTCATCAAGTGTAAGACGCCAATAATTTAAAATACACATTATCTTTATAGAGAATGATAAATTTTGCCAATTGAACTGTGCTACAATTACAATTCTGCTTACCCATTTCTGTGAAGGAAATCACTCCAGTGTAGTGACTGATACAGTCACCTCTAGATGGTACCACAGCTCCTCAGGTGGACCACACCCACCCGAGTGGCTCTCCCTGGGCTTCCTGTGTGGTCACTGTTAGGCATCATCAGGATCTGTGGATACCTGCAGACCCAGGGAGGGTAAACATCTAGGACGTCCCCTCCGTGTGCCTGGGTGCTGCACAGCCTGCCAGCAGGGAGCTTCTTGCGGAGCACTGAGTGTGGCCCTGATGGTGGCTTGGCTTCCTCACACTGTGGAGGCTGTGTGTCTAGCAGAAGTGGCCCAAGTGTGAGTCAGTGACAAGACCCAGGAGAAGCCATC
Source organism: Octodon degus (assembly GCF_000260255.1). NCBI lineage: Eukaryota > Metazoa > Chordata > Mammalia > Rodentia > Octodontidae > Octodon > Octodon degus. Next base: position 1,048,793 of record NW_004524703.1, read on the forward strand.
AGCTTCAAATAATGGAGATGCAGAAGTCCTAGAACAATTCATCCACTGTCTGTTACAGGTCAAGCCCACATTCAAGGGAGGAAGTGAGATGCCATGACTTGACATGAGGAGCAGGGACACACACTGGCCATCTCTGGATTAGTCAGTACTTTAAAGTCCAGCCCACAGGACACACACATCTACCATACCAACTCTCCTTGCTTCATGACCTCCTTCATCTGTTCAATGGGATCTGGAGTTTCTCCTTCTTTCTATTGTATGGCATCTGCTGTGTAAGGGCAAGACTTTCAGATGACTCTTGACACAAAATGTAACATAGCCTTCCTTGCTAATGAGCACCTTCATTTCTCAGGCTTTGTAAAGCGCTCACTCATAGCTCTACAAGAATGTGCAGGATTGTGAACCTGGGATGGGTATTTGCTGATAGCATCAGTCGGTGCTGAGAAAGTAGAGTCCCTGAGCATCACAGGGACTGCCATGTGGGAGGCATTGAGGCAGGAGGGGGATGAGAGAATCAGGAAATTCACTAAGCTGCCATCTGAAGTGCCGGGGCAGGGCGTGTGTTGGGTGACCACAGACAGAACCTTGTGAGGAAGTCTGGAAAGCGTATTCTCAAAAAACAAGATATAGGGCCAGGGAGATGGCTCAGTAGGATAAGCACTTGACTAGCAAACGCAAGGATCTGAGTTCAATCCCTGGTTCTGAAAAAAAAAAAAAAAAAACACCAAGATATGTTTCCTTTAAAAAGATAATAGAATCCAGGCATAGAAGCACATGCCTGTAATTCCAGCACTTGAGAGGCTGAGGCAGAAGGATTGCTGAGCTCAAGGCCAGCCTGGGCTATATAACTGAGTTCAAGTCCAGCCCACAATACATAGGGATACTCTGCCTCAAAATAAATAAATAGGCTGGGGAGATGGCTCAGTAGAATAAGTGTTTGCCTGGCAAGCACTGGCAAGGGTTTGAGTTCAATCTCCGGTTCCTCCAAAAAATAAAAATAGATAAATAAATAAAATAGAAAGATTGACAACTGATTTGTCACAAAAACAATGGAAATAGAAGACAATATCAGTCTTTAACTTACAAAAAATAAATAAATAAATAAATAAATAAATAAATACTTCCATGCTAGAATTCCATGCAAAATAAAATTAATCTTTAAAAGTAAAATAAAGCTGAGAGAATTTGTTACCAACTAATCTACATTAAGAATACACTAAATGGATCTTTCACTAGCAGGCAAATGGTCCCACAGGACATTTACAGTGGAGAAAGTGTGTAGGGCAGGGTGCAGCTCAGCGGCAGAGCACTTGTCTAGAGTATTCAAGGCCACGGCTGCTGCCCAGCTCTGAAAAAAGAAGAATGTGGACAAATTAAGGTGAACACCAACTCTACTAATAACAGCTGGGGAGGTGTGGGGTGGAGGGTGCTCAGTAACAACCAGGATTTCCAGAACCACCCAAAGTGTGAGCAACTTGTCAACTAGATTGACACCTTTTCACTTTTACAAATACTCCAGATAGTTTTGCTTTTTTTTTTTTTTTTTTTTCCTGGATAGAGTTTTGCTTCCCTTTCTCTTTTTCCAGAGGTCACTTGCACATTGGAATAATCCCCATGTGCTCCAGTCTGGAGGGGTTTCGGGTGTCCTCTAGCCTGTTTTCATTGACCTGGATGCCATTTTGCCTGCCTGGACACTGTGGCTTCAGGCTGAGTGGACCTCTTTGCTTGCAAGAGCATTTCCATCATAAAGGAGGAAGGGAGCTCCTCAGGCTCACACTGTACTCCCTAGATGCCAAGACTTTGGTAGCTAACAGCTCATTGCTACACCCTGTCCAGCCACAGAGGTAGCTGCTCTGGGAAGATGTTCCCTCTCAGCATACTCAGGCCTAATCTGGCTAGGACAGAAGTTCTCAGATTTACCTGACATCTTTCTCCTAGGCACACCTGTGGAAGGAATCTCAGAAAATCTGAAGATAGTGTCTGCTCCATAAAACCACCTTCTCACCCTTTCCAGGGAGCAAAAGTGATTATGGGAAGTAGACTCTTTAGAGTCCTTTAGTGGAATGCCAGCACTGGTCACTGGTCAGGCAGTTGGCATGAGGACAAGTCACTAGCAAAGAGGAAATGAGCACCCCTGCATGCCTCAGCTTGGGATAGACCCACAGTAGAAGGACTGCATCAATGGACACAAGATTTCTGTTGTGCACCAGTAACTGGGCTGACACTAGTTCCAAGCAGCACATGCATGGCAAAGCCAGCCAGCCACACAGCACGGTTAATCCACTGAGATGATGTACCTCTCAGCATAGTCACTTTCCTATCCACAGGGGCTTGGGCATACCTGAAGACTTGTGAATGCCTGTTCCATCTATCCACAGAGTATCCTGTGAACATTTCTGCAGGCCAAGGGACTCATTTTATAGGAATGGGAGTGTTCACGAGTGGGTAGGATCCACCAGGCCTGCACATATCACATATCTAGAGCCCTCAAACCTGCCGGAGCCAGCAGACACCCTGAGCACTGCTGTTTGCAGTGACTGCAGGGGACATGCAGCTCACATCAGTGCCTTCATAGTGGGTGCCCCCAGAGCTAAGGGGGAGCGTCCTGTTCCCCAGGATGTCTCTGTGACTCTAGGCTCTGTGGGTGCTGTGATTTATCCCCTAGCGTCTGTGTATTAGAAGCATACTCCAGTGTGGGGTGGAAGGTGGGGGGAGCATTTGCAATTCAGGATGTGAGCCTGGCCCCTGAATCCCTCTAGTTTGCAGTTTCAAGACACACAACCACCTTCGCTTCCCACACACATCCTCAGTGTTGTGGTGCCACCTGCCATGTGGTCTTCCCCAGGGGCCGGCCACTGCAGCAAGTACCTTAGCCTTGTCTTCTAGAACTGAGAACTAAATTTAAGTAAACCTCTTTTAGGTACAAACTTGCCTCACCTATGGCATTTTTTTTATTTTTATTTTTTTATTTTTCAACAAATAATACACTGCATATATTCTTCTTAGTGGTTAATTGCTGTACAAGATACGGACTTGTGATCCTATTTACAAACTCCATTAGAACAAATCATTCTATTCATTAACAGAATGTAACTATATATCTATCCCAACCACTTTGAATACACAGATACAAAATGGACATTCATCTGTATACCCCATTTTTTCTAAGTTCCGTTATTGAATATTATAGGTGTGTAAACTCAGCAAAATATTCTAAAAGAGTCCAGTAGCCCATAATAGCATTGGGTCTTCTGTTTAACTGGCAATGTCAGAAATTATTGACCTGAGTCCCCCACAGCTCAACTTAACAGCATGGCTTTATTTCTTATAATTTCGTCTTCATACTTTTCTGCTGGATGGTTAAGACCAAGGTAAAGCAGGACCTATGCAGCAAGAGTTGTAGCTATTTTCACCTATGGCATTTTGTTAAAGCAATAATATAGTGGGCAAGGAAAGAGCCACTGCCCAGTACGGATGGCTGATTTGGGGCATCTGAAGAGGTAAAACTGATGTGGGAAAGCAGGGACAGTGACCCTGAGCGTTCAGGCGATCTGTGAGCTGTCACTCCCTCTTTACTCTGTTTTAGTGTTAAGTGAACAAGTGCTGTTATTATGGAAAGTGCTGATATAATCCAGGCTCTTGTGTGTGACAAGGAAACACACCTAGGAGCAGGCGACAAGCTGCTATATTTACTGAAGATCACAGGAAATTGGGCTTGGGACAAGTCTGTGCCAGCAAAAGATATGGTACAGTCAGAAAACAGTGTCAGGGTGACATAAAAGTAAAAACATTGCACACAAATCACAGCACATGAACACAGCAATAGCACACGGATAAATCAGGCTTTTGGAATTTAAAGACTGCGTATGAGGGCTAAGGAGATAGCTCAGCAGTCTAAGTGACTGCCTGGCAAGCGCAAGGACCAGGTTCAATCCCCAGTACTGCATGCTGTGCCTGCCCCGAAATTGGGCATGGTGGCACACACCTGTAATCCCAGTGTTGAGGAGACTGGACAAGAGGATCACTATGAGTCTGAGCTGTGCCTGTGCCAAATAAATAAATAAATAAATAAATAAATTTTTTTAAATAAAAAAAAAGACTATACACATCAGCCCAGGTGCCTCCCCTTGAATTTCTGGGGTAACTGATAAAAATTATTGACAGGGTGTTGAGTCATCTCAGGGGCTCTCAACACGCATGTTTATCCCAGAATTTGCAGTGATCTGAAATAATGTGTGTACATGTTTATGCACCCATAACGAAGTGAGAGTGGGGGGAAGATGACAGAAGAGCAGTCACGGAAATCCAACAAGGGAGTTCTCTTGCCTACAGCAGCAGAAATCTCCTAGGCTTTTGTTATTTTATTTTCCACCCCTCAGAACAATGGAAGGAGGATTGGCAGTAGGGTGCTACTTAGAATGAAATGCGCAGAAGGAAGTGCCTTCCTCAGCTCCCTGGGTTCTGACTGTACTAGTCCCACACGCCGCTCTCCCCAGCCGGCTGCCCACGCTCTCTATTCCGCCTGTCTGAGTGCCTGTCTGCTCTTAACTGTATTCTTCTCAAGCAAGAGAGAAATCTGAGCCTTCCAGTAAATTGCTGCATTTGGCTTCTTCCCAGAAGGCTTAATGAGTGAGAGAGGTGACATTGAGGATGGGCTTTGGCGCTCCCTCAGAGAACCACAGGGCAGGGCATCCTGGCAATGGCTCCTGCAGGAGAAGGGATGGTCGTTTGTCTCCAGCTTTTCCCCCATGGCCCTGTCTGTTTCTATCAGATGGACATTTACCAGGGAAGCTTTTGGGGTTTCTGGGTTTGGAGAATTGGAACTGACAGTTTTGGATCTGTGGCAGAGTGCCATGTGGCTTTCTCACCTTTAGCCCAGCAGGTGGCACATACACAGAGGAGAAAATCGACTGCTCAGAGGAACTGAAGGCCTATTTTTGGAAGACCCATCAGGAGGGCAGCCTCAGGAATCTATGAGGGGACTTTTTCATTCGAAAAAAGTCTTTAATATTTCACTGTCCCACTTTTCCCAAAACTAATGGCTGCTGCCCTTCGGGACAGTCCCAGTGGTGTGAACGTGTAGCGCAGCAGAACCAGGGCAAGAAGGTCAGGCCTGAAAACCACACAGCAGCCAACAGCGGTCCAAAGTGCTAATGCCTTGGCTGGGCTATAGCCTGACTGTGACGGAGCAAGAGAAAAGGCCTTCCAGTCTCAAAGCCTGGAGTCATTGGCGGTAGGGCCTTCATAGATGGCCCTGAGGGATCCTCTCAGAGCCCAGGGATGGGCTCCAGCAATCTCCACAGCTCTGAAGGGTCCCAGTGGGACTCCCAGCAGTCTGGCACCCAGCCTCAGCACCTAGAAAGGACCCCATGAGATGGCTAAATGGTGGCCTATTGCAAAGTGGTGTTATCTGGGCTGTGGCTTGGAGGAACAGTTCCCTTATGATCTTTAACACACAGCTAAATCAGACTGTGATATTGCTGTGGATGTCATATCTTTACAAGCAGTGAATGAAGTCTCTGAGAGCAAAGTTCTGCAGGAAGCCAGACACCATAATGCAGAGGCCCTCACAAGCCCCAGGAACTGGCTTGCTGCTGGGATTGCTGTTGCCCTGAGAGAAGCTTTCTGCACCCTAACTTGTAGTTAGGAAAACCTCATCCAGTTAGCATTGGTCCACTGAGCAGGGCATGATTCAGGTCTGCCTGACTTATTTTCCTTACACAGAGCTTGGAGTAACCGACAAAGCCCTTAGCAAGCTCTTGGCCTGGGCTATGGCTGAGGACCTGGGGGGACCCATGTGCAGAGGGAGAACATCACCTCTCCACGGGGCCCACCTGCAACTCTGCTGCAAAGACTAAGCTGATAGGAATCAAAAGTCTTTAACCCAAGAAGGCCACAGCTGAAGCTGTTTGTGGACTTGATGCCGTATCACCAGAGAGATTGGCCTAAAGAAGACATAAAATAAGTGGCAGTTGTAGACATTTTTCTTGGTAACTGAAAGTCATCTCACTGCCAAGCAGATTCCTATAATAAAGAAATAGATGACAGGACAGTACGGTGACGGCTGAGGCCAGGGGTGCTGGGGGGGTAGGAGGGATGCTGGTGAAAATTGCTTTGTATTCTGTTTAAAACCATTTGTTTTGTTCAAATATTTAACACATTCCCAGAAAGAAGAAAACAAAACACTTGGCCTCTTTGCCTAGTTATCTGTAAGAAGCTGCAAGGGGAAGCAGGTTGATAAAATGCTGAGGCCTAGCAGCTTATTATAGAGGCCTGGTGGGGAGGCAATGCTGGGAGAGGGGGGAGTAGCCTAGTTCCCCAGCAATGGTGAGTGGGGGATAAAATGTCTTCTGCACACCATCTGTGCTCAGGGTACAGCGTGTGCTGAGATGAACCTTGGAAGCAACCCATGGCTTGCTGTACGACTGTGGCAGGGCCAGCCTGGGCCCCCAGTTACTGGGACTCATGGGTTCCCATGTGTACTTGGCTGGGCCAGCCCAGCCCCCAGTGACTGCCTCGGAGAAATGCAATGTTTGGCATTGGCTGATGGATTCCAATCCTCCCTTCCCCACCTCAGCCTGATTCTAGTGAGGTGACAGGCATGGAGTGAGAGGGGTTCTGGCAGCAGCACCATGGCAGCTGCCATCTGCCTTTCAGAAGCTCTGAGGAGCTGGGATCCAAGAGTTACAGGAAGCCACATTTGGCAAGGATGGTGATGTGGTATGCACACCCTCCTTTTCTGACCGTTGTTCTTTCAAAGGTGTTGACTCTCACCATGACTCCATCCTCTTGCAGAAAAGGGCCAGTGCTTCAGCTTTGGTTTTTCACAACCCTGTGCATTCCCAAAACACCAGCTCCTGGGGAGCAGCTCTGGAACCTCAGAATGGCCTGCTGATAGCAGCATCTCAGTAGTGCTGGGCTCTGAGCCATGCTGTATCAGGGTGATCTCAGGAGAGGCTGGAGACTGAATGACTGAGGCCAGCTACATGGACACTCTACGCCCATATAACCAGTCACCAATATAGCCCTGGGGCGGCAGTGCCCTATGTCTGTCATCCCAGATATCACCCTGGGAGAGGTCAGAGCTGTCTGCACAATCCTGCAGGAGACAACCCCTGGAAGCTCTCACCTATCTTATCTGGGTGTCATCCCTAGCCTGTCCTGGACATCACCCTTGTTTTAGCCTGGAAGTCACCCTGCATCTCTACACTGTACTGATTTTAAGGCAGCCTTTGCTGCAGAACACTATCACTGAAAAGTCAGTAGCTTGGCTGGTGCTGTGTCCTACCAATGAGTCACTGACAAACCTTCTATGGGAGGGTACCCCCAACTCAAAGGTGGTTTTAAGTTCCCCCAATCACCATGTTATTCTTTTTTTTTTTTTAAATGTATTTGGTCTCACTACACAGCTTGGACTCATGGTGATCCTCCTATTTTCAGCCTCCCCAGAGCTGGGATTACAGACCTGTGTCACTATACCCAATTTCTGGTGAGTTCAGCCCATGCTGGGGGTAGGTCTGGTTTGGGATGTGGTGCTGGGAATCGAACTGCAGTCCCTGCACTTGCCTAACTTGCCTAAGCAAGTGTTTTAGTCCACTAAGCTATCTCATGGCCCTTCACCATGTTATTTTAACACCACCTCACTTCTCCTGTTTCCAACAGTCCAGCTGGGAAATACATCCCTTTTCCTCTTTTTCCTAGCTTTCATTCCTGTCTGCTGGCCTCTGACTTCTGCAAACACAGAACCCAGAATCCATAGGAAGAATTCTGTGTTTATGTGCACTCGGTTCCCATGGAGGACCACCTGAGCAGCTCTCCTTGAAAGAAGAGCAATTATCTTCATTTTGGCTGAGCCTGACTCTATTTCCTTGTACTGATATGTACAGAGCTGGCTAGGACTTCTCTTGATCCTTTCAATTGGCCTTAAGCAATGTATATTGGTCTAGCCAAGATGTGGGTGATAATTTTTAAAGACAGTATGTGTGTTTCCCTGATAACCCACACCTGCTGCGCTCCAATGTGAGCCAGGTCGAGGCAGGATGAAGAGCCAGTGCTCCATGCTGTTGGCTGAGATCCAGCCTCGAGATAGAGGCTATGACTTCCTGGGGCTTGAAAGATTACACATCAGAGCCGAAGCACTGGACCCCAAAACATTAGGTACTATTTCAATATCATAATGCAAATTACTTTCTCTGAAAAAAAAAAAGAAAAAAACAAATTACTCTCTCTGCATATGACAGAGGTAAATGCAGGCCACCCACGTAGTCCAGTTTACAGTAATCACCTACTTCCCACAATTCTCTTCCTCAAGCCACTCCTCGGCTCAGTAAAACCCAGGTGTGGCCCTGGGTCAGTCTCTTTGTTCTGGAAAGCTATCTTCATGGCTGGATTTAGGGCCCTTTGTGTCTTTGCTTTCACATGGGTTGCACTACAAGTGGTAGATTGGAATGAACTTAGTGGGCTTCCAATAACGTATTTTTGGGATTAATAAGTATAGACTTCTTGGGCTGAGATGAGAACCAGGAGGGGACTCCTACAGGTTCCCATCCTTAACTTCTTTCAGCCAGGGTCAATCTTGACCAGGCCATAAAGGGGCCATACCCCCTGCTGACCTCTGCACCCAGGAAGGTCAGAACCCTACCTCTCCCAAGCACACTACTGTGATGTTTAGGAGGCTGTGTGTCCCCACAATCCTGAGCTAAGCTGGTGGCTTTTGCTGATCACGTCATTAAGCTAAAGGCTGGTGGCTTTTGCTGATCATGTCATTAAGCTAAAGTTCCTGTCTTCTTAGCTTCCACCCTCACCCTACCCTGGGACATGGAGTCCCATCCTTGATAATTAATTCTTGGTTGTCAACTTGATTGAACAGGAAAACACATAGGAGATTGGCAAAGGACACTACTGGTTGAGTACACTTCCATAGACTATCGACCCATGGGATCACAACCTGAGAGGGAGACCTGCCCTCAGTGTGGACAGCACCATTAAGAAGGCTGGGGCCCAGGGACCAAAACCAGAAGGGAGCCTGCAAATATGTTCTCTCTCTCTCTCTCTCTCTCTCTCTCTCTCTCTCTCTCTCTCTCTCTGCCTTTGTCTCTGTCTTTCTCTGTCTCTCTCTATGTCTCTCTATCGCTGTGTCCTCCTCTGTCTCTCTTCTCCCCCACCCCCGTCAGCATCTCTTTCTCCTTTCTAGCTGCCATACCGTGGTGAACAGCTCTACTTTCCCACACACTCCCACCATGATGTTCTGCCTCACCTCAGGCCCAGAAACAGTGGAACCAGCTTTTGTGGACTGAAAACCGAAATCAGTACATCAAAATAAACCTTACTTCCTTCAAATTGTTTTCCTTTTGGTATTTAGTCACAGAGTCCAAAAGCTGACTAATACAGTGCCCATTTTTCTCTGAGGCAGGATCCTCTTTGGGTCCCCAGGTGGCCCCCAGGCAGTCACATATGCGCCCCCACCAGGCTGTGCCCTCATCCACAGCCTCAGCTCAGAGTCCTTCCTCTGAAACACATGTGCTGGGCTGGAAGGATCAAAACAAACTTTCAGAAATGTTTTCCAGCTGACAACGTGGTGGTCCCCACACTGACCTCTGTCTGCCAAGGAGCAGATAATCTGTCCTGTGATCACAGAGGACAAATGTCCCATCCAGTGTGACATAATTTCTCAGAGGGGTTCAGTTGTTCTTCCCTCATACCACCCCCTCAACCTGCCTTGAGACAAGGAGTCCCATCGTTGGAGGCCCAAACTGCTCTCAGATCCTACTCCTCTATAGGATTCAGGGCATGTTTTGATTCTCTGGAGAAACAATTCCCATATTTTAATCATAGCTGGCATCACCAGTCTATGCGTTTATTAAAATATGGCCATTTCCTTCCCTGTGGTTGGGTTTGGGATGACTGGAGCAACGTCTTTCCACCCCTAGATGGTGAGGCCACCCTTGCTCACCCCTGAACCCTGCGACCTAGCACAGCAGGCTTGTGGGCGCGTGGGAGAGAACACAAAACACACTGCTTGAGTTAAGTATGACTTGGCTGAGCCTGTGCCCGAGTTACTACATATTTTTCAAAATTATTACAATATTCCCTTCCATATATGGCTACTAGTCTTCATGATCATTTGCCCTTCTAATTTGGTCACCTGTTCAAATCTCAGAAAGAATTAGCAAAGCAATTAACTGCCAAGGCAACCATCTCAGAAAGGAAAAGCAGTAGCCCTGGGGGACCCAGGTACTAGGCCCTTGCGGCTCAGTCACGCCCCTCTCTGGGCCTCTTCCTGACAGAAAGGGAGGGCTGTGAGGTGGAGCAGATAAACATCTCCAGCAGAGAGCTGCTGCTCCTTGAGGATTGTCTGGAAGAAATTCTGAAACGCACTACGACCAACCAACCATCAGGCGCAGAGCTTGGGGTGTCGTGCTAAGAGAGAATGAGGCAGTCACATGAAAACAGGAATACTGTGTGGCTCCACTTATACGAAGTCCCCGGAATCATCAGATCCATCCAACTGCACATACAAAGGTGGTTGCCAGGAGCTGGGGAAGGGCTGGGGAGCTGTTCAATGAGGACAAAGTTCCAATTTTGCAAGATGAGACAGCGGGGGCAATGGTGACGCCGTGCTAAAAATGTGCTCCACGCAAACGAACTATACCCTTAAAATGATAAGAATAGAAATCTTGTGTTAGTTATACTTACAATAGAACAAAATGGAAAGAAATAGATGAAGCGATCTTTCCAGTTAATCAGACATTCAAAGAAAGCAAACCGATGCTTTCATTTAAATTCTGTTCTGGGCTGGTGAGATGGCTCAGTGGTCTAAAGCACCTACTTAGAACAAGCTTAGCAAAAAAGCACAGGGACCACAGTTCAATCCCCCAGCACCACATGCCAGCCAGCCCCGCCCCCTGGTGGGCTGAGCTGGCCACACACACACACACACACACACACATAAATAAAAATTTTAAAAAGTTTAAAAAATACTAAAAAAAAAATAAATTCTGTTCTTCAACCATTTTCTTTTTGTTTGTTTTTTTAATTTGATGTATTTGGTACCGGGTCTCATTGCACACCTTAGACTTGTAGTGATTCTGGGCACCACCACACCCAGTCTTGGTGGCCTGCTCCACACACCTGGGGGTGGGGGCCAGCACAGCAGTACCAGGGTTGAAACCCTGGTCCCTGTGCTCCAACCCAGTCCCTGCACTTGCCTAAGCAAGCACTTCGTCCACTGAGCTAAGCTATCTCACCTGCCCTTCTTCAATCAAACTTGATTAGCTATTCTTGTTTTGAAGATCTGTAACACATATTGTCATGTTTCTGTCATTGTTTCTGCTGTTTGTTTTGCTTTTATTTTCACTCTTCAAAAATAAGATAAAATAATGAAACAGTAAAAGAAAAAATTTAAATAAGCAAATAAATGAATAAATAGATACCGTTCTTGAAGGAATATAAGCTGCATAAGGATGCAGGTAGCAAACATGAGCTCGACCTAAGCCAGCGCTGAGGTCAAATTCAGCAGTATTTATTTAATTCTGTCCCACAGAAGTGTGAAAGGAAATTCCATTCTTAATTTCAAGTTTATGTTGAGTTTTATTATGTGGCATAATCCAAATATACTGTGAGCTTAAATTTAAAAATTGTGTTATGGTAAAAGACACATTGCCACGAATCCCACTCAAAATACTCCCCCTCATTTCAAACACACTTATCTCAGTGTTCTCACTACTTTCTGTAGCAGTTGTAGAAGTTCTCTTGCATGAATGTCTTTAGTTATGCAGTTGTAGCTGCTTCAATGTCCTGAGCTGATTTCCAGTGTTCGCCTTTCGTGGTCATTCTGACTTCAGCAAAGAGTCAGAAGTTGCCAGGGGCCAGATCCAGTGCAGGAGGTAGATGAGGACACATGGCAATGTTTTTAGGACTCTGCCTCTTCATTGCAGGGGATTCGGCGGCAGCAGCAGCAGCAGCAGCAGCATCACCATATTTTTTAAAATCACATCTTGTAAAGACAGGTCCCCGGACCATGGAGTAAGGTCTGTCCAATCCTGGCCTGTCTCTTGGCCACATGTGGGATCTGGGTGCCAGAAGGCTGGCTGAAAGATGAACTTTAATGCCCAGCTGCCATGCTGAGTTCCCCAGAAAGCAAGAGCTGGCCCACAGACTCATGAAGGAAGCCTCCCAAAACTTTTTGACACAACCTTACCACACTTTCCAGAAACAGAGTTGTGCACTGATTCTTCCTGGAGAAGAAAATGAGACTCTGCCAAGAGCAGCAGCGGCTCCTCTTCTCAGAAGCCTCCATCAAATGCCTCTGCCACCAACCGGACCACAGTCCCAGGGGCCAGATTGCCATGGGTTTGTCGCAATCTTTCATCACTCCTAAGGGCTACTGTCCCTGACACAGGAGCCCCTGACCCCAAAGCTCTGAGGGCTGCACATTTCCCACCATTACTCTCCATGACACTTGAGGGGGTGATGTTTTCTCCCAGATGAGAGAATGAGACTGTTCATCAGTTTGACCAGACCCAGCAGGAGGCTGTCAAAACAGGCCAGGCAGTGTCCTGTAGTCCCAAGGTGACTCAGAGGCTGAGGGATGACAGACGGTTGCAGCAACAGCTGTTCTGTGCACCTGCAGCACCAGGAGGATGGAAAGCCCAAGGGCCATGTGGAACTTTGGGTGCCAGCCTGGCAGGAGCTAGGGAGGGGATCTCTAGCAGGAGCCAAGTCTGAAGGCCAAGGGGCCCTAGGGAGTGCAGGAGGCCTGCAGACCCCAGTGTAGCGGTCGTGGCAGGGCAGTGGTGAGGCAGATAGCAATCGTGCACATCAGCAAAGCTCCTTCACTGTCATGAGAAAATCACAGAAGCAATAAGCATGGATGGCAAAGATTCAAACACGGGATGGGAGAGTGAGCGCAGGAGTGCAACTCTTCCATTTAGTCTCTGAGTATTTGGAGGCATGTAGACCTGATTCTCCTAATCAAAACCACATACAATATTTCACTCATTTTTTCTTTCTGTTCCCTTTATTATATAAATACACATAGTGTACAATTTACCCTCTTAAGCATTTTTAAGTGTGCAGTTCAATACCTCACTTGTGTTATACACCCATCACCACCATCCATCTCCCAAACTCTTCACAAAGCTAAAATTCTGTCTCCATTAAGTCTTCCTGCCCATCCCCTTCCCCAGTCCCTGCCCACTGTCATTCTGCTCTTTGTCTCTAAATTTGACTAATCCTTATGCGATTGGCTTATTCCAGCATGCGTGACATCTTCAGGTTTCACCGTGTTGTATCTGTGTTATGATTTCATTCCCTTTAAAGAATGAATAATCTTCCATCACATTCACATACTACATGATCCTGCCCTTCGGGCTACTGTGAATAATGCTGATATGAACACGGGTTATGAATATCCACATGAGTCCTGGATTTTAATTGTTTTGGGTATATACACAGATATGGAACCGCTATGTCTTATAGCAATTTTATGCTTAACTTTTTGACAAATCTCTGTAGCTACCATATCATTTTTTGTTCCTACAGCCATGCATAAGGGTTCTGCTTTTTCTCTACATTCTCACCGGTAATAGCCATCTTCTCTTTGTAGTTTTGTTTTAATAGTAGCCATCCTAATGGGTGTAAAGTAGTATCTCTTTGGGGTTTGATTTGTACTTCCCTAATGATTAGTAATGTTGAGTATCTTTTTGTGAGCTTATTGATCCGTTGTCTAGTTGTCGGCATCCCTTATCTATTCTGAATATCAATCCCATAGCAGATATGATTTGAAAATATTTCCTCCCAATTCAAGGGTTACAGCTTTGTTGTCTTGGTAATATCCTGTGTTGCACAAAAGATTTTAACCTCTGATAAGGTCTAATTGTCTCTCTCTATATATATTTTTATTTTGTTGCCCATGCATTCAGTGTCATATCACGAAATCTACCAAATCCAAATCAGGAAGCTTTCTTGTGTTTTAACCTTAGTTTTATAGTTTACCATTTTAAGTTTAGTTCTGTTACTTATGGAGCTAATTTTAATTTATGGAGCTGGATGTAACACCCCATATATGTTTTCAGGTCTTTTTGTCGGTACCACTGAGGAAACAACTCTCCTTTCCACAGCGAATAGTCATGGGGTACATTTTCTTTTTAAAGGAAATTCTACCTGAATTCAAGCCCTTAATGGCAAACCTTGATTGGATCCAAAATGCCCAGGAAATTAGATAAGCACACTGCCCAGTGTGTGTGTTGGGGTGTTTCTAGGGATGGTTAGCTTATGACAGGTGGGCCTGCAACCTGGGGGGGGGGCACTGCCCTGAATGTGGGCGACACCATCCTGATGGGACCGAGGGAAGCAGGGGGTGGCACCAGCACAGGTTCTGTCCCTCTCTGCTTCCTGGCTGCTGTGAGGTGATCAATCTCCTCTGCCACATGCTCCTGTCACCATGACGTCCTGCCTTACCTCAGACCCACAGCATGGGATCAGCCAGCCCCAGACCCAAATCCCTGAAGCTGAACCATATTAAGCCTTTTCTCCTTTAAGTTATTATTCTCAGGCACTTTGTCACAGTGACAGGAAGCTAACTAACATGCCCCTATCATCTATCGCAGAGGCCTTCTCACTTCCAGAGCGACCCTTCGGTCCTATTTATGTATTGGGTGAGCCCACAGGGTCCCTGCAATCAGGTGGTTCTACTGAAGCAGAGCCCCATGGGAGGCAGGTGCACTGGCATATCTGACTAGCTCAGGTACCCCGTTCACTCAGCCCAGCTTCATGGGACATGCCAGCTACACTCTCACTGAGACTTGTCACCTCAGGAGCTATAGAAGGTCCCCTGTTGGCCAGAACCCTACCTCCTGCTCCATTCAGTTTGGCTTCTTGTTAGCATAAAGCATCCTCTCTTTGCAACCTTAAAAGTGCACCCTGGCATATTTTTTCAGTGACTTTAGCATTTGAAAAGGAAGGGATATTGACCGCTAACAACTTCTGTTTTCTGTCCTGTAAGAATCACTAAAGCAAGAAATTATGGGGACCTAAGAACCTTGAGGTACAGACAGAACAGAGAAAGTACTACAAAACACACAAAAATAGCAGAACTGCTTACATGAGTCTTACTACTACACATAGCATTCTCCAGCTTGCTGCTTTCACTAAAGAATATATGTATTTCCTTTACAGCATATGTAGATTGGCATATTTTAAAATGACCAAGCAGTATTGGATTCCATAATTTAACTATTTGTAGCTTAATGGAAGTGTTGATTGCATTCATTTAAAAAAACAAAGGGCCAAGGGGTCGGGGAGATAGCTCAGTAGGATAAGCGTTTGCCTGGCAAACTCAGGGATCTGAGTTCAAACCTGGTTCTGCAAAAACAAAACAAAACAAAAAAAAGGGCCAGTGTTGCCCTTGTACACATCTTTATGCACAGAAGGCTTTTTTTGTAAGTGGAATTGCTACATTACTGAATTAGTGTGTGCCCTTTAGAGTTTAGTGATTGCTGCCATCATCCTATATTGCCACATCGATTTATTATTTCCATACTGTGTGGGGGCACCAATTTCCACATCCTCAGTAATAGCAATCATTTTATCTTTTGACCCATCTGCTGCACAAAAAGTAACATTTCTTTATTATTTTATTTTGCGTTTGCCTAATTACTTTAGAGGTTGGGCATCTTTTGGAGCTTATTGACCATGTCTGTTTCTTCATGCATTATCTTCTAGCTTTTTTTTTTCTAGTCATTCTTAAGAATCTTTTTTCCTCAAGGATTCTAAGAAGAATGCATTATTCTATTTCATAGGTAGCAAACTTCTATCTCACTCAAGTTGCCATGTTCAATTTCAGTTTATCATTTGTGTGTCTATTTTATTCATTGTCATGATTCCAACTTGATTGGTCAAAGATGGAACAAACTAACAATAAATTTCGCACAGCTCCTTGGGCAATGCTAACTAGCCAGTGTTGATACCCACGGGGGAAAAGAGTGAAATGATGAGCAACCAAAACTCAGGAGAAACTTCAACACATAATCAATGTAGGAAACTAACTCAGTGTTGAGATATAAGGGGAAGATCATCTTGGATGTAGTTTGCTCCATGTGTTGAAATTTGATAACTTAGAGCTGGTGAGATAGCTCAATGGACTAAGTGCCTGCTTAGGTAAGCACAGGGGCCCAGCACCACAGGCTGCACAGACCCCAGTCCCACCCCCACCCTCGCCCCCGGGACCACTGAGACTGGAGCACGGTGGTACACACCTGTAATCTCAGCGCTGGGGAGGCTGAACACAGGAGGAGCTGTGTAATGAGACCCTGTACTAAATACATTCAAAAGAAAGGAAGAGAGAA
>NW_004524703.1:1065324-1079800 GCF_000260255.1 Octodon degus
AAGAAGAAGAAGAAGAAGAAGAAGAAGAAGAAGAAGAAGAAGAAGAAGAAGAAGAAGAAAAGGAAGGAAGGAAGGAAGGAAGGAAGGAAGGAAGGGAGGAAGGAAGGAAGGAAGGAAGGAAAGAGGGAAGGAGGAAATTTGGTATCCTTTGTGGGCTAACAACAGGGCAGAAACTCAAACCTGGGTGTGGTGGCACATCCCTTGAATCCCAGCACTTGGGCAGCTGAGGAGGGGGAGCTATCAGATACATGAAGTGGGTGACAGCAAGGACTAAAGAAGAACAGAGACAAAATGTGAAGTTGCAAAGGGGGCCAGGAGGAGATGTGTCTGTGATGGACAGACACATCAGTCTCAGTGGTTGACCCATTTTATTAGCAAGCAAGTGAGGTGAGGGGAAGGGGCTGTTCAACATTCAGAGAGTGACAAAAGTTGAAAGTATTTTGCAAAATGGGAACAAGTCAAGTTTCACAATAGGGGTCAGGCTAATAGGGAACCAGCACTCTTGTTCAATCCATGGATGGATTCTTACATCTTAAAAGAGCATCTGCAGATAGTACCTCGCTTTGAGACTGCCACATCCATTTTTGTCTTGCAGCCAAGCGACACTTGGTCCTCCATATGCCTCTTGTTCTCAAAACAAGGCACACTGACCTCACATCATTGAGCTTGCGTCACATAATCCTAGTGGTTTACAATCATGTTTCTTAGTTCCCAGTCACTGTGGCACCTAGTCCCCAGCACTGAGGCAGGTGGAGGCCATGAATTTGAGGCCAGCCTGGGCCACATAAACAAGTTTAATGCCAGACTGCACTACATAGTGAGATCCTGTCTCAAAAAACCCCAAAACAAGCAAAAATGAAAACAAAACAAAGAAGGAAAGGAAAGGAAAGGCCTCCAACTGTTCTGAGCCACATCTTAGCCCTTGGCTGGGGACACTACTCTTACTGTTCCCCTGACTCCCATCTTGGACAAATAGGCCCTTCTTCCATCTCAATTTAACCTCCTGTGCTCACTCCTATTTGAGGTATAAAATGGAGGCGAGAAAGTCCTCAGAAGCTTTTTTTCCCTTTTCAGAAATGGACTTATGGCTCCCCAAGCAAGCCAGGGATGACCCCACCCCCAAAGTTCTCCATTGCCAACATCACCTCCGCAGGAAAGCATCCTGATGCTAACTCTTCATTCTGGTCCTCTCAAAGGCCCCTGACAATCAGCAAGAAGCTGCCCACCAGAGTCACTCACACAGTCCTCCTGTAGCCCAGAGTGGGGAATGCCCGCCCAGTGTCAGGGTGCTAAGAGTACAATCGCGCTGTTACTTAGCATGCTGAGTATGCCATTCTTGGTGGTGACAAGCTGACCCATCTCTGTAGTGACAGCAGGAAACTCACCTGCTTGATACAAGAATGTACACCCAGGAGTATGCGGAGGAAATCATCCCAAGCGCAGCAGCCCATGTCCAGCCTGAAGAGCTGAAGAGCTGCCAGGTAGTGGTGGCCCACTAATCCTCTCATAGGCTTCCCTGTAGCCTGTGCCTATGGGACAATCCCTCCAGGTACCCAGTGGCCCACCACTTAACTGCCCACTGCTTGGGGCAGGCTGCCCCACACTTGTGAATCTGCCTCCTTCCTTCCTGCACAGGGTCCACAGCCTGGCTTTCTCCCACGCCCACCTCAGGACACAGCAGGCCTCTCGCAGGCATCTCCCTCATGGAAGCTGCAGCCTTCTGGGCCCTGTCCTGGACCACAGACTGTCACCCAGTGTAAGTGCACATGGCCTACCCAAGACCCACACTGTGTAACGGATTCTGGGGGAGGGTAGAAGATGAGGCTCTGGAGAATTGGCTGCCACATGGAGAAAGCAAAACCATCATGAGGAGACAAGAAATTACCGAGATGATGCTTGAACTATGAATGCCTGGATACATCCTGCCTTTCCCAAGGTTTTGCCTGTTCTGCCTTCTCTAGGATATGCAAGCGTAGGCCAGCTGAAATTGCTTTCCTGAGGGTTCCTTTGCTGCTCTGGGGAGGAAAGTTCAATAACAGTACCTGCCATGTGCTAAGCACAACTGTGTCCTTTCTGAATGCTTACCTGATTCCCCTTCCAATTTATCCTTGAGGGAGTGGAACCATGCCTGCCTTCCTCCTCCTGCAGCCAGGTGCCAAGCCACACACAGAGCTTGAGTTGTAAAGGTCACTAAAGAACGGCCACAGAATGAGTGACTAGGTGTGCTGGAATGGCAGCTGGTGGGTGGAGAAAGCCCTCATGAATGCAGACAGGAGATTAATTAGAGTTAGTAGCAAACTAACGTACAGAGCAGGTAGCACTTGTCCTACAAGGAAAGAGCCTAATTCAATGTCCCAAAGACACAGATACAAAAGAGAGAAGAAGAGTGGTATTCTGTGGTAGAATCAACTGACCTCTGTGTCTGCCTGCGTGGTGAACACAGAATCAAAGATTTACTTAACAAATGCTTTAATTTCTGGCCATCTGGCTTGGTACCCAGATAAGCAGCACCCAATGTAGGAGACAAACATTTCTTCTCAGCTCACCCAGGATTTGTATGACTGTTTTTGGGTCCAAGAAAGTCCCTGACATCCCCCTAGGACTAGGGGTGCAATCATTCTTGCTGACAAACAACTACAGATATCAGCTTTGTTTAGGACATGAGCCGCTATTGCTGGATTCCTGGCATTTAAAATAAAAATAGGGGCTGGGATGCAGCTCCATGGTAGAGCACGTGCTTAGCATGAGTGAGGCTCTGGCTCCATCCCTAGCAACAACAGCAGCAAAACAGCTCACAAATTCCAAAATAGCAAAAGTCTGAAACCGAACAGGAGTTTGTCATTTGACTACAACTTTTTGTTGGGAAATGGTGGTTTTAATTGTCAAGTTCAGATTTTTTGTCAAATGACCAAAGATAACTCTGTTTAATTTCAAGTGCTTAAGATATGGCTTACACTCGCAGAAGAGAGGGGCCAGGAAGGAGGCTGCAGGCTGGCGGGGGCGGAGACAAACTCAGACCTCTCCAGTGGGTGCGATGGAAACCATAATTAGCCTGCTGTAGGAGAAAAGGAGCCTGTCTGGGGGTGTCATCTGTCTGTTCCCTTCTGTCACTTTGGGTCCTTTGGAGATAGGTTTGAGAAATGGCTGTAGGCTAAAAAAAAAATTAAAGCCCTGGCAAGGTGGGATGTGCATGGTGTGGTGTGTACACCTGTATGTATGTGTGTAGTGTGTGTGTGGGAGGAGGTGTAGTGTGTGATCCATCTGTATATGGGAGGGGTGATAGGTGTGCCTATGTGGGGCATGGGGTATGTGCATATGTGTGGCATGCTTACTATGTGTGTACATGGGGGTTATGATATGTGTGCCTAAGTGGAGTGTGTGTGATATGTTTATGTGTGGGGGGTGTATGCGATGTGCATATATGTGGGGAGAGAGTGATATGTATGTGGCATGTGTGTGTGATAGGTGTGCATTTGGTGAGTGTGACATACACAGAATGAATATGACATAGGTGTCGGTGGGGGTGTGGATGTGTGATATGGGTGCACACAGAGGGCTGTCGGGGGTGCAGCTGAGTTGATGGGTTAAGTTGGGTGTTTCTTTTTTTTGGGGGGGGGGAAGGGTCTACAGGGTATTCAGAGTCTCACTACTAGATTGGACTTGTAGTGATCCACCTGTTCACAGCCTCCCAAGAGCTGGGATTACAGGTGCGCGCCACCATGCCCAGTCTCAATTGCCATCTCAGTGCACTCCAGGGTTAGGGCCGGCATGGCAAGCCCTCGTATCAAACCCCTGACCCCTGCACCTGCTTGCAGGCACTTTAGTCCACTGAGCTATTTGGTTGACCCTTAAGAATACCCAATGAATTGTCTTACTTGTTTTTTGGTCCAGAAATTGAACTCAGGACCTTGTGCTTGCCAGGCAGGAGCTGCGCCCCTGAGCTGTATCCCCAGCCCTAAATTAGGCTTTTCTGTCACCATCTCACCTGTTTAGATGGAAGCTAAGCCTGTGTTGAGATTTCTAATCACTTCAGTCTTCTCTGCTCATTTTCTGTATGCCCACAGATAAATGCAGATTTCTGTATTCTATGCCAAGACCCTCATTTTTTTGTGGGAAAACCCACTGCTCAAATCCCTGCAATTCTCTGAAAGAGACCAAGGCAGGACAAATACAAGTTTGAGGCAATATAGTGACTTAGCAGGACTTTCTCAAAGAAAAAAGAGTATCTCAGTACAAAGGCCCTAAGAGTTCAACCTCTAAGTAAAACAGAGAGAGAGAGAGAAAGAGAGAGAGAGAGAGAGAGAGAGAGAGAGAGAGAGAGCAAAAGATTGCTCTAATCCCCACTCAGTTCTTAAAAGTAAGAGATGAAATTCCTTAATGAGAGACCTCTGCCTGAGCCAGAGGAAAGCATCCTGCAAAGACAGCCATGAGGCCTGAGATAAGTCTCTGCAAACCAACCTTGTTAAATTAGCGCTTGTTTTCCTAGCTCTATCGCCACTCAACTAGCTAGCTAGCCCTTCCCTGCCCTGTCTTGTCTTCACATTTGAACTTTGCCCAATTCAGTGTCTTCCTGACTGTATCTTTGAGTCGTCCCGATTTTAGTAAGACTCCTATACGCTGAAAAACTAGTACTGAGTAAATTTTTTATATTTTTGTC
The DNA here is from genome assembly GCF_000260255.1 of Octodon degus. NCBI lineage: Eukaryota > Metazoa > Chordata > Mammalia > Rodentia > Octodontidae > Octodon > Octodon degus. The sequence continues at coordinate 1,069,982 of NW_004524703.1, forward strand.
CTGTTGACCATCTTCTGAGTTTAACACTGAAGCTCAGCCCAAAAGCACTAAAAAGGAAGAGGTTAAAAAATTCAGTCTCCTACATAGTAATTCCCAGAGTTGAAAATGTGCCAGCATCCTCATGAAAATGGGAAAGAAAGGAGAAGGAAGAGGGTGTGTGTTCTGCACAAGCTGTGGGGAGCTTGTGTGCCCTGGAGCTGAGCCAGCACTTAGAGTCTGCCGCGTTGGGGCAACACTGTGATCTTCAGCCTTGCTGAGAACCAAGTGCCTCAGTACAGAGCCTCCCACAAGCCTGCCCCTTTCAGAGTAGCCCATGTGACTCTGAGAGCAGACAGCTCCTTTAGAAGAAGGTTGTGGTGGTTGAGTGATTGTGTCAACTTAAGGAGTTTCATTAAGAGAAACTTAACTAAATCAGCCCACAACTCACCCCCTAGTGTGTAGAAGACCCATCCTAGGGTGGCTTGCTGCCTGGATGCCATAAAGGGGAAATGAGGAAAGATAGCCCTGCTTCTATCGGGAGAAGCACAGCCTTGAATGTCTTAGCCTTAGACGTCATCTCCTGAGCAGACGCCTTAGCTTCCAGCATGGGTCCTTCAGCCTTCCACTGTAGACTTCAGCTTTCTGTCACAGACCCATTAGCCTCCTGACATGGACTCGCATGGAATTCTGCAGTGAACTCCAGACCTCAGAATGAATCCATTGGTCTACAGTGTGCACACACCCTCTGCACTCTTCCTTATCCACCTCTGTGGGTGAGTCAATCTTGTGATTTCTTATACCTTTGTATAGCTTCTGTTATATCTGTCTCTCTGCTAAAACACTGACTGATATGAAGGTTTCGGATGGATATGAAGTTTTTCCATCTGAAGGTATCAGGAGAGTCCAGGACAGCCCAGGGAAGAAGTGGAATGGAATTGCCTGCAACAAACCAGAGGGAAATGTACATCTCAGAATCTTGAGTGATGGGCCTTGGATATAGCTCAGTGGCACAACACTTTCCTGGCAGGCACAAGGTACGGAGTTCGATTCTTGGTACTCCCCACCCCCCCAAAACCCCTCAAACTCTTCAGTGATGCCAGGTGAAGCTATAGTGGAAGGTGGCACTGTTATGCTATAATGTCTGAGAAGTTGGGAGGAGGTTCCAGGAAGCCATAACCAGACACACCTACTAGACACAATCACCTTATGTCATAACAAGATGCAAACATCTGATGATACCATATTCATGTATCACAGCCATGTACAATAATCTAGAACATACCCAGATATAATAATCAGATACTATAAACAGGGCACAATAACCACATATCAAAACTAGATGCAATCATTGCATTCAATAACCAGAGACTATAATTACATATAATAACCACATACAATAACTACATACTATAACATACAACAGATACAATAACCAGATACTAGAGTAAGACACCACAATCAGTACCAGATACAATAATCACATAACTGTTGACAACAGCAAATGTTTTCTGCACTTGCTGAAATTGTACATGCTACCTTATTCTGCCAGATTTCACAGGAAGCTGGAGGAGCATGTGGCTAGCAGCCAAATGGACTTCTGCTGGGGCCTGAGTCCTTCATCTGCCCTCTGTGTCCAGGAGGAGAAATTTCAGTGTCTTTGTCTGAAAATAGGCCAAATAAAAATACCTCTAAGATAAATGTACCTCATGTCTAAAGCACTATGGTGACTCTTGGTGTCCCATCTTCACTCTTCACTCAGTGAACATTAGCAATTATTAACAGCCCCACTGTCATCCACTCCGTAAATAAAGGGACAAAGACAATAGATTAACCAATGGCCACAGCCCCAAGTGCAATCAGTTGAAACCTTGGTGTTCAGGCACCAGCAACCACATACTCAGGTACGACACTGACTATAGTGTCTTGGCAATCTGGTACTATGTCACAAGATGCAGCGGGACCTTTTCACTCAGGGTGCATTCAATAACCAGAGACTATAATTACATATAATAACCACATACAATAACTACATACTATAACATACAACAGATACAATAACCAGATACTAGAGTAAGACACCACAATCAGTACCAGATACAATAATCACATAACTGTTGACAACAGCAAATGTTTTCTGCACTTGCTGAAATTGTACATGCTACCTCACCTCTCCTTATGTGCTCTGACTGTTCTGCACTTTCTTTTAGCACTCATGTCCTGGCTCTGTCTATCTGTAAAGAGAACAGCCAGTTCGAAAACCAGTATTACTAGTATTTGAGCTGCACCCAGCTCAGATCTGTATTTCAAGCTGAATAAGTCCACACTTCTTTCCTTGCCTGAACCCCTTTCTGCTGGTCTTTGTGCCACACACTGAAAAGCACTGAAGTCTGTTTGACAATCCTCACTTCATTCCACTGGAGTCTTCACTGTCAAACATAAAAGAGCTGCATGCAAGGGTCCTGGAAGCCTGCCCTAAAGGGGGCATCAGCCAACTCGTCAGCACTGCTTAACTATTGATTAAACTGGTGACTGCACTTAAGCATCTAATCCATATTTAGTTAGTCTGTTAGCAAGCATGAAAAGTTGTCAAATATCTGGCAATTTCTGGGTGCATCTGTCTAGCAGTGCCTTCCCTACTGGTAGTGCAGTCTATACAGCCTCTTGGCTCCTCCTTGGGGATTTGGGGAAGACGGGAGGCTCTTCAGCATCCTTCTCTTCTAGGCTGGGCTTTTCAGTGACAGCCACCCACAGGCTCTCTTCTCTGCAGCACTACAAGATCCAGGTCTGGGTCAGGGTACACATGAACTTTCCACGCTTTTCTTTAGTGGCGGATGGCATGGCCCAGTCACAATGATGGGGACTCTGTTACTCAGAGAGCCACTCTGTTACTCAGAGGGCCACACCTACTGGCCTGTCAGACATCCAGAACTGCAGCCTCCATGGCTGATAGGCAAAGCCTGCAGCTGCACCCTAATGGAAGCCTGGCTCACCTGTGAGCTCATTCATAAGTGCCCCCCCCCCCCGAAACACAGGTGATGACACTCTGCAAAGGAAGGAGGGCCACAAGTGGTGTGTTTTCAGGCTTGGGGAGAGTGTGCGCCCACGATTCCTGCTGTCCATGGTATCCACTCCTAGGCCTTCCTGGAGTGCAGCCCTCAGCTCAAGGTGAGCTTCCAGTGCCAATTTATTAAACAAAATGAAATACACCTTACAAGTCCTTTGAACTTGCCTCTTTTTTTTTTAACTCCATTTACTCTAACACACAATGATACATATTTATGCAATAATGTTTGATACACGTGTGCGATGTGTGAGGATCTCATCAGGGATTAACTAGTTACTCTACTGTGCTGTGGAACTCAAGAACATGCTCTTCTATGTAGGCAGAGAGTTTCTGGAACTCTTGGTTCCAGTTCCAATTTCTGTACTCTTAGACGTACAGACAACGAAAGCAAGAACAGACAAACTGAATTATATCAAAGAAGTTCTTCGTAACAAAGAAAATAATCAACAGAGTAAAGAGACAACTAGCAGAATAGGAGAAAGTTTTTCCAAACTAGTCACCTAATATGTGATTAATAGTTGAAATGAGGACCAGCCAAATAGTTCAGGGGATTAAAGCAAGCAGGCACAGGGGCAGAGGGTTTGATCCCCAGGCCTGTGTGCTGGTCCTGCCCCTGGAGCACGCTGAGATGGCAATTGAGACTGGGCATGGTGGCATGCGCCTGTCATCTCAGCTCTCGGGAGGCTGTAAACAGGTGGATCACTATGAATCCGACCTAGTAGTGAGACCCAGAACACCCTGTAGACCTTCCCCTAAAATACAAAAAAAAAAAAAAAAAAAAGAAAGAAAGAAAAATTGAAATGTACTATAAGGGAGTACTCAACAACTCAACACCAATAATACAATTAAAAAATGGGCCAATAATCTTAATAGACACTTATAAAAAGAATCCATAAAATGGCCAATGGGTATATGAAAACCTACTCAACATCACTGATCATCAGGGAAATACAAATCAAAACCACAGTAAGACACCATCTCACTCTGGTTAGAATGGCTATTACCAAAAAGACAAAAAATAAAAATGCTTGTGAAGATGCAGAGAAAGAGAAACTCTTCCACGGTGTTGGGTAGGAATATAAATTCATAGAGCTACCATGGAAAACATCATGGTGGTTCCTCAACCAACTAAAGATAGAACTACGGCATGACCCACCTGCAACACCATGAGGTACACACCCAGAGGAAGTGAAGACAATGTGTTGAAAAGACATTTGTACTCCTATCACCAAGAAATGGAAAATAAGACTCTGAGTCTTCATCAGCAGATAAAAGTATGGTATAAATGGAATATTATTCTGCCATAAAAAGTTCATTTTTATGACCCAAATCCTGTCATCTGTGACTACATGGTTGAGAATATTATAGAACATTATACTAAGTGAGAAAGTTCAGTACAGAGACATGGAACACACGATCTCACTCAGATGTTGAAGCTAAGTAAGTTGATTTCATAGAAATCAAGAGAGATTTGAGGCCTGGGAGGCAGGAGAGAAGAATAAGAGATGTTTTCAAACAGGCCCTTGTTCGTGGTGGCTTTTGTCTCCTGCTGACTGTCTCCTGTCCCTGCTCTGTCCTCTTGTGTTTGCACATAGTGCAGCCTGGTTTCATCACTCGTGTGGCTCAGGATGGGTTTTCTGGGCAGGCCAGCTTGCTCTCACTGACACCCCTTCTCCTCCAGATCACTTGCAGTTGCGCAGCTGTGTAGCTTTTGGTGCCCCTTGGTCTCTGGCTCTGTTCGCCACCCTCTGCCTTCTAACCACAGTGCCTCCAAAGACTGCGTCATGTAACTGTGACTTTATAGATACTGATAGCTGAGCATCAAACCATATGTAATTATATATTCCTTTCTTCTTATAATTAATCACATATAATAATTACATGATTTTCATCTTTTTTTTTTTTTTGAACCAAGGATTGAACTCAGGCCCTTATGCTTGCCAGGGAAGTGCTTATTCCACTGAGCCATCTCCCTGGCCCCCATGATTTTCATCTTTGGCATCTGTGCACCCAGAGCTAGTTCTCATTTTCTATAGAGCCATTTAATACGATTTTTTCGTATCACCAGAAAACCTTCTATTTTCTTCCTTTTCTCTATATGTGCAGATGGTTTTCCCCAGGCCTGGCAGCCTGGCAGTTAAATTTCCCACGAGATGAGAAAACCTACCAGGTGTAACTGTTCCAGAGACACCCCTCCTAGCAGTCCCCAGTTCTTCTAGCCATCTGCCAGAAATGACAGTCAGGTCAGCTGCCTGGCAGATACCTGGGGCTTTCCTTCATCATGACCCTGCGTGTCAGTGTGGGTCCCACCAGGAGACAAGCATGGAGGAATTTAATGTAAGGGATCATTAAACGAGTAAAGGGCAATGACTATAAGGGTGTAAAGAAGACCACCCTAAGCTTGAGGGTGAGCCCTGTCAAAGGACGACCTTGGAAGGAGCTCCCTCCCTCAGGTTAATCCTCCCTAGAGAACACGTGGTTGCATCTTCCTGAGTGGCAAAAAAACTGAGCTGGACCATGGGGGCCAGTGGTGTCCATAGTCGTTTGACGAGTGGAAGGAAGCAGGCCTTTGGGGTACAGACCAGTTGGGATGGTGGTGTGCATGCTGAGGAAGGGGCCATGGCTGTCGCAAGCCTGAAATGCAGCATCTGTGTCAGGCAGATCCTGCAACCAGGCCTGCCAGGTCTCCCAAGGTTCCTGCGCTGGGCATGAGGCTGGGCAGCACCAGCCACCCTGGTGCCTCAGCACAGTGCAGCAAGAGCAAAGCTGGCCTCCAGGAAGTCCACAGCCTCTGGTGAGTGTCCTGCAGCGCCCTCCGCTGTCCAAATTCATACTCCCTCCACCCTGACACAAGGGATCTGACCTCAATGTGCCCTCCATTCTGAAAGGCAGGACTGGAGGCCTGGGCGACTGATGGACATGTGGCCTGGCCCCTCCCGCAGTGCCTCCATTTCCATGTGAGCATTTATACACATCTCGAGCAAAGACAAACATCTCAGTATTTCTGCCTAATGAGGATGGTCATCCCACTTACCAGGGAAGGCGTGTGTGCCTTTCTGCAGAGCAGCCCATACTCCCCAGTGGCCCTCCTAATTACCCTTCACATTCAATCATGGTCACCTTGAATACTCTGTGACCTAGGGACTAAACTGTAAAGTTGGTCTCCAACAACTTGTATATTAAAAGTACTAAAGTGGAAAAGAGATAGCAGTAGAACATGGCTAATGTATACCAATAAACCCATGCAGGTAGAAATCAGTGTGTCAAAGAGATGCCAGCAGTTCCATGTGCATTGTAGCACTATTCACAGAAGTCAAGACGGAACCTCAATGTCCATCTTCAGATGAACGGGTAAAGAACATAGAATGCTACTTAGCCATGAAGAAGAACAGGATCCCATTGTTTGTAACAACATGAGTGAATCTGGAAATATTGTACTCCATGAAATAAGCCAGGCTCAAATGGGCAAATGTCACACATCTCACTTACATGTGGAATACAGGAAGGCAATTCATAGAAGTGGAAAAAATGGTGCTATCAGAGTTTAGGGGGTAAGGAGTGGAAGAGGAAGATGGAAGACAGTAATCAAAGGATGCACAATTATGGTACACAGGAAAAAAATTTTACAGTGTGTGTAGAACAGATGAATACAGGGAAGCAGGAAGTAGACTGGGGTGGGGAGTGGAAGGAGTGGGGCGGTAGGGTGGGAAATGATTACTAATGGCTCTGAGATTCCTTTTAGGGTATTAAAGATGGTCTAAAATTGATTATGGTGGTGGTTACATAACTCTGTGAACAAAATGAAAATCACTGGATTTTGTACTTTAAATGAGTGGGTTTAGGATATGTGAATCAATAAAGCTGTTTTTATTGTTTTAATAGCAAGTAGCATATAGCAAAGAGCAAGCAGGCAAAACATCCACAGTCTTCTCTTCCATGATCGGCCACAGGGCCTGGCTTTCGTCATTGGCCTCCTCCTCCTCCTACTGCCCAGGCTACTTCCTCCAGCCCTCCTGGCCAGTGCCTCCAGGGCCCAGGATTTCTGCCCAGAACCACAGCCTACTCTTCCCTTCTGAAGGCATCTCCAGTCATCCTGCCTCATAGTTTGCCCCTATCTATACTATTTGACACAGAAGGACCAAAAACAAATAACCATGTCCAGTGGGTTTTGAATACTGGAGGAATAGCTCCCAGGGTTTTACATTCTCAGAGTAAGGACCACGAACACAGTACTCCTCTGAATTTAATCTACAGTATTAATATTTTCTTCATCACTTTTTAAAGCCTAGAAAATCAATGAAACAGGGGCTGGTGAGATGGCTCAGTGGTCTAAAGCACCCACTTGGAACAAGCTTAGCAAAGCACAGGGACCGCGGTTCAATCCCCCAGCACCACATGCCAGCCAGCCCCGCCCCCTGGTGGGCTGAGCTGGACACACACACACACACACACACACACACACACACACACACACACATAAATAAAGAAAAAAAGAAAATCAACGAAACAGCTCATGCCCTGATTTTTAACATTTACTAATTTCCACAAGGTCATTGCCCAATTTCAAGCTCACAAGGTGACACTGTTTTGAGCAGAGTGGCTGGGAAGAACCCCACATTGGCCCTCGCTATGTCATCCTTCCTCCCCACTGGTTTAGCCTCAAGAGCCATGAGGATAGTAAAGTTTAGATAACTGGAGACTGATGACCCCAGAGCATTTATTACCTGTGTTTTCAAATAATGTATTTAATTCGAAGTGGTTTAAAATTACTGTTATTAACAATCATGTTTAAAATATTTAGGATTTCCTAATTCCTGAACATTTGACCATCAGCTCTTGGGAGCCAGTGTAGGATGGACTCCTAGACACTCCATTGGATGGACTTACAGAAATGATGCTGAATGATGTTAGGTGTTGGCACAGTGGCCCAGCTAAGCAAAGTCCAGACCGGCTGCTGCCCAGGTGCACAATGCCAAGTGGCCAATCTACCCTTGCCAGCTGATCCTCTGTGGACCCCACGACCATTAGTAACACTCATCTGCAACCCTGACTAATGGTTGCTTGAAGCCACTGAATTGCTGAATGGTTTGTCATGTGGCATTTTGGTGGCAACAACTACCAACACAAATGATCCTCACCTTACCCAATGAAAGTTGAAAGTATGAAGTCTTGTTAAAGGACTTAGCACACATAATTCATCAAGCATCTGAGCTCAGTCACCCCACGCCCTGTGATCCTTGCTCATGGGGCTGACAGAAGCCGAGGCATGCTGCCACTGCCTACCATCTTGGGAGAGGACCAGTTTGTCTGCCACCAGCCTGGAGAAAGATCCAAATTCAAAAGCCAAAGCACACTTTCTACTGAAATATCATATCGCTCTCACATTACCAGGAAGTTGAAAAAAATCGCAAATTAAAACTTCATAAATGGGGCCACTTGTACAGAAACTGTCCCTCTTCTTTGGGAAAGACATAAGCATGACATCCAGAAGGAGGATGTGAGGGAGTTGGCCGTGTTCTGGTTACTTGTCTGCATGCCCGTTGTGATAATTTCCTAGGCTGTGCTTATTTTTTTTATATCTGTCTTGCCCCAGTAAATAAGCTTAAGAAAATTCAAGCAGTGCCTGGTGGTGTATCCCTATAATCTCAGCACTCAAGAGGCTGAGGCAAAAGGATTGCCATGAGTTCAAGGCCAGCCTGAACTATGTAGCAAGACCTTGCCTCAAAAACAAAAAGAGGGAAAAGGAAAGGAAAGGAAATACAACTGACTGATTAATTCTTGGAAAAGTATTCAAATTCACTGATAATCAAATATCTTAAAGTTGAAATAAATGAATATTATCTTTCACCTGACCCATTGAGCAACAACTTGCATCTGTTATTCAGCACTGAGTGAATGGAAGAAAATGAGCATCATAACATATAGGCAGTGACACATGGGTGGGGTGAGTACATTTTGGTAAAAACTTTTTGGAACATTTGTCACATAAGTAGCAAAATGTCTTTTGACTTGCAATCCTACAGCTGGAGGTTTGTACTAGAGAAGTAATTGCACTTGTCTTTGTACATTTAATTATTAGCATGCCTTCACAGGGTTGCTTGGAACAGTAAAAACTCCGAAAAAAATTAAATGCCATAAAATTAAGACTGGATACATATATAAAATCCAGTCCTATAAATACGGTCATTTCATTGTAATTAGAAAAATGTAGGGAATTCTTCAAAGAGCTGCTGTGATCTATTAATGAAAGAGAATGCTGCCTATAAAACTAGATAGTTTTGGGCTGGGGAGATGGCTCAGTAGAATAAGCACTTGCTTGCCTAGCAAGCACAAGGGCCTGAGTTCAATCCCCAGTTCCACAAAAAAAAAAAAAAAAAAAAAAAACTAGATAGTTTTATAACTATAGTTTCCATCCTTTGTAAAAAATTACATATTATGTAGCCAGATTTACAAGTCTAGGTATTATCAGTGACTCAGTGGCAGCCACATATACAGGCACGAATAGGCAGAAAACTGTGAGAGTCTGGTAGGAGACATCTGGAGGTAGTTTTAGGTTGTTTGTTTGTTTGTTTGTTTTGTTTGTTTGTTTTGTTTGCAGAACCGGTGATTGAACTCAGACCCTTGCGCTTGCCAGGGAAGCGCTCATTCCACTGAGCCATCTCCCCGGCCCCCTAGTTTTAGTTTTTATAGCTGGATGATGAGACATGCTTGATTTTCATTTTCTACTCTTAGGTGTATTTTCTAACTTTCTCTCCAATGAAGAGCATTTTATTTCT
>NW_004524703.1:1079905-1105518 GCF_000260255.1 Octodon degus
GGCTGGCATGTGGTGCTGGGGGATCGAACCGCGGTCCCTGTGCTTTGCCAAGCTTGTTTCAAGTAGGTGCTTTAGACCACTGAGCCATCTCTCCAGCCCGAGCATTTTATTTCGATAAAAATACACAAATAAGCACCCCAACAACAAAAGACTGTAAATAGCTTTGGGGCAAGTCAAGTTTTCCTGCCCAACTGAGTTATGAAAAACGTCTCTGACTTGTGGATCTTGGAGTTTCTAAAAAAAAACCAGACTACAACATATTTGCACTGGGACTTTTCTATTTCCTCTAATGGGTTAGGTATCCTGCAGAATATACCCATTAAAACACAGTTTGTATAATTTCCTTCTTCAATATTTACCAGTTTCTACCACCAGGCTGGTGATTTTCCGGGTGAATGGTACAGCCCTGTATTATTGCTTACCCAGCAGCTTCTTTTGAGTGGAACAAGTGCCTGTATCCCGGGCTCATGTAGGCAACACCTTGCAGATCTCCATCACAGTCAGGTTTGGTATTACTGTAGCTTAGATTCACCCTATTGACTCTGTTTGTTCTGTGCAACAGAGCTTATACATCCAAGGCTGTAGGTCTTGTTGGCAGCCCTTCCTGCCAGCATCCCTGCACACATCACCAGATTCTCCTTCTTCTTGGTGTAACTTTTGCTCTCCAGAGCGGCTCCACTTGTATCTCCTTACCCATAAGAAAGTGGACATGAGTGAAGTGATTGTACTTGAGATCTCTCTTGGTCAGACTTACTAGTCTTTAAGAAAGCAACCCAGCTAATATCAAAACAGTAGGAGATGTTTATGACAGACCGTGCTTTTTTACAAAAGAGTCTCCTAATGACTCACAGATTTAATTATTAATAAGCTTGCCAACAATGATTACAGTATTTGGATTCAAACTTTACGATTCACTACAATTGTTGAATGTTGACATTGGTGCAGGAGAACAAAGAGGTGCCTAGGTGAGCACGCCAGGCTCTGGGTGCCAGGGTGCACAGCGGGCTTGCAGGAAATGCTCCTCTTTCCCTGTCTTACTAAAACCCTGCTGCTGCAGCGCCCACCTCCAGATGCAGTGTGCACAGTGGTGCTTTTCATTACAAAGCCATCTACCTGAGTCACTTAAATACTGTACAAATTATACAATCTCCTGCATAATGACACTGTTAGAGCACAGCCCCCGCCAAAAGCAAAAGGAAGGAAGGGACCTGGACTTGTTCACAGCTGCACACTCTGCTTCTCGAGAGCCCACCTATTCTCTGGGCATTTCTCACCCGTTTTTAGGTTAAGTGGCAGCCAGGAGCAAAAGCCTGGCACACTGGCTTCTCTGGGGCAGAAGCAAAGGGACTCTGACTGGGGTGTGTGTGGTGTGTGTGTGTGTGTGTGTGTGTGTGTGTGTACAGTTAGTTTCTCTCACTGTATCTGGAAGTATTTTGTTGTCATCTGTCCTTCATTACTGCTCCTGAGAACCCTCTTTTGGGAGGAGGCAGTGCTACAGAGCAAGCCTAGGGTTTCATACGTAATACGCAAACACCTCACTACTGAAATACCCAGCTCCACGTCAGGCTTTTTTACTCTACATTTCTTACTCCATTTCTTCACTTTCAAATGGTCTATCTCTTCCTCTTTTTTCTTCTCTTCTCTTTCCTTCCTTCCTTCCTTCCTTCCTCCCTCCCTCCCTTTCTTCCGTCTGTCTGTCTGTCTGTCTGTCTGTCTGTCTGTCTTGGTTACTTCTCTTTCCTTGCTGAGACAAAAGTCCGGATACCCAATATTAAGGAAGGAAAGGTTCATTTAGCTCACATTTGTGGAGGTTTCAGTCCATACTGGGATGGCTCCAAGGCAGGGTGGTATGGCACAGGGGCAAACAGTTCATCATGGCCAGACAGTAAAAGCAGCAAGAGCAAAAAATCAGGGCAAAATAAGCCTCTTTTCCTTGTGTACACTGTAAACAGGCTACCACCCACACCATCTCCAGGCCCTCCACAAGCTCAGGATGTTTACAAAGTGAGCTGTGGAGTTAAATGGCTAAACTCAAGTTGACACAATGTACCAACCGTAACTCTTTCTTTCTTTTTTTTTTTCTTTCATTTGTTTTGTTTTTTAATTTTTTACTCCTTTTAATGAGCAAAAATAGCAATAAAAACATTTCAAAACAGGTTAATAGGATAGTTACAATAATAAATACATTGCACATTGTTGTTCATTTTGTTTTCTGAAGCAGGATTTCACTATGCCTTAAGCTCACTATGTAGCCCAGGCTGGCCTCAAACATGCTACAATCCTCCCGCCTCAGCCTTCCAAAATTCTGGGGTTACAGATGTGTACCCCACAAGCCTGGAAAACTTCCTTTATCCCATGAGGCCTTTTATATAATTGGAAGCTATAGTCCCATTCACCAGTTCTTTCTTTAGTCATATCTCATGGTACACTTCACCCATCCATACAGACTTTTATTTCAATTGTTACATTTATTTCTAGGCATTTATCTTCCTTCTTTTTCCAATCTCCTTGGTCAATAAAGTTTATCTACTTTTTTAACATAAAGAAGTTTGACTATGCCTAGAACTCAGTCCAAAAGGTCTTTGCAGGTCAAATTCTCTTTTCTGTTGTTTCTGGAGTTCATGACACTTCACTTCCCCTGACTTTCTTGTGAGCTCCCTGTTGGCCCAGAAATCCTCTGCTGTCTGAAAGATTCCTTCCTGAAGGATTTGCTGGTTTTCAGGGGATGGGGTGGGGTGGTTGTTGTTGTTGTTTTCTGCTTGCCTAGGAAACCGACCCTCACCCTGCTGCTCTCCAGGCAAGACTGTGTGGGGCAGATCTGTGTGAAGTGCGGCTGCACTGGGCCACGGAGTTGGGCCATTTTCCTCACTGTGCTTTGTTGTGGTTCTGGGAGAGCTGGCTGTGTTTTATGGTCACAGTAAGCCTGCAGGTGAGATTACCCAAGGCTCTGACTCTGTGGAAGACTGTAGGATATGGCTGCCCCATACCTTGTCCCTAGTGTTGCCAGAGGCTGAGAAAACCAGGGCTCAGATTTTTGTTTGTCCAATGTCCCAAGCCAAGAGCTGCCTGCTGGCTTCTCAAGCCCACTGCCCTTGGGGTTTCCATGTATATTTTTTGTGTATACAGTTTCCAACTGTATTTCAGTTCATTGAGGCTGTCACGAAGGCTTTGATTTTTAATCTCTAGTTATTTTAAGCAGGAAGAATGATTTGGTAATTAGATTGCCATATTGCCAAGAAGAGAACCCTGCAGGACTTGTTTTTGTGAAACATAAACAGAAGAAAATGATGCTTAATAAAATGCACAAGCTGGTAAATGATACTGTGCTATTAATCTTGTAAACAGGCATCTCATTCACATTATGTCAGTAAAGCACAAAGTGACTTTCCTTGCTTCTCAGGTGGTGCGACCTGCTACAGGTCAAGACTGTGCCTTTTGGGAGATGAGAGAAATGACTTGGGAAGGGGGAATGGGTCACTAAGTCAAACAGAAGATCCCTTTCCTAAAGTGTCCCAGTGAAAGTGATCAATGTCTGCCAGTGTCTAAGCAGCATAGGAATATACACAAAAAATCCTGAATAAATATTATGGATCTTTTTACTCTCTAAAACCAACCTTATAAAAAAAGAGTCATGTTTTCTAGCTTTCTGTATACAGGTCTTGTAAATTCTGTAGTGAGGTTTATCACTATTCTATATTTGCATACTTTTGTGAACAATTTGTTTTCATTTTGTCCATCACCATGAAGTGGAAGTACTGTTGCTTTTCAATAAACTTTATTTTATTAGGAAAAATAAATAAGAAATAAAAAGACAGAGCACTTACCTGTCAACTTTCTAGTTACAAGGAAAGTGAATTAAATTGAACAAGATTCCTTTCTTAAAAAAAAAGAATTCTTTTCTCTTAATCCTAGATATAGAGATGATTTTTGTCTAGGAAAAAAATGCTGGCACCAGGCCAAAGACTGTCCTTTCCAAAAAGCTGTGTGCCAAATCTTGCCATGTAGACAGTCCCTTCTGGGCAGGAGACCCTTCCTTTATGGAGGGCAGAGAGGTAAATAGGTGTCACCGAGCTGGCCTTTTTGACACCAAAAGGAGTCAAACCTTTTTTGTAGACCTGTGTAGGAACCTGGGCTCACTGCTCCTTGGCCCTGGTCTCATCATGGGGCCCTAGCAGCAGCTCAGGTGACATCAACCTCAAAAAGTGAGGTGATAGAAAGGCACTTGGTGTGGAAAGGTCAGACCCATCTCTGACTCTGAGGTGGGCAGGTAGCCAGCTGGCTTCTATCTGGGCAGGAAGAAGAGGAAATGTTTCTAGGAAAGGCAGACAGGGCTCAGAAATTGCTTCATCTTGGCTGCTACACCTCAGTCTGGCTCCTGTGAACCATCCCCAGTCATAGTTGTGTCACCTACCACCTGAGTCCCATTGATGACCTCTTTCCAATATCTGCTCTGACTCTGAGGCACTGAGAGGTCTAAATGGCCTTGGAAGGAGGCCTTACCTTGGGTGGGTTTCTCTGTTTTTGAGCCTTAAGTTCAACACTTACCTGATATAGATTTGTTACCAATAGTATTCATTGATCCTATGCATACTAGTTACCTATGGCTGCCTAAAAATTACTCCAAAAGTTAGCAGCTTAAAGGAATAAATATTTAATTTTTAGATCACAGTTTCTGAGGGCTGGGTGTCTGGGAGCTGCTGAGCTGTGTGGTTCTCTCTCAAATTTTCCTGCAAAGTACCATCAAATGGTCATGTGGCACTGCAGCCACCCAGGCTGGACAGTCCTCACCCAGGCTCACTGATGCTTGCTGGAAAGTCTCAGCTCTTTCTAGGCTGGTGGGGCAGAGCCTGTCTTCAGGGTGTGCTAATAGCGAATATTAAGGGAGATGGTGAGAGTCTTTAAAAAGTAATCTTAGACTTGAAGTGGCCTCATTTCTGACCGACCTTCTGGTCACAGAGTGTGGAGAGCATTGTACACGTGTTTAGTACAAGGATTCAGGGAGCTCTGGGGGCCTCCTGGAGGCTGCCTGCCACTCTGGGGCACACTTTTACCCTCACACTCTAGCTTTTCTGAAATTGCAATGCAATCTTATAAAAAAGGTGGGTCGCAACTTAACTGGTACAGTGCTCATTTAGAAGTGTGTCTTATAACTGTGCTGTCTTCTTCAGGGAAACATTGTGAGTGTTCCATTAGGCTCTAAGGCAGCTTCTGGCTCCTGACCACTTGCCTGGCCACAGCCACTTGTGGCCTATGGCTTGGTGATTGCTGTCCACCACCCACTGCTCAGTTCTTCTTTACCCATTCCTATGCATCCTTCTGAAGCACCGGCTTTGCAATGTATTAGACCTGAGTGGAGCTCTCCCCACTACTCTGAAGCTCTGCATCTCTCTTCCATATGTTACTGCAGCTTCTTTGATCCATGTTCACAATGTTTATCATTCTGCCCTTGCAGTTGTTACCATTGGCTTGGTGGTGTTTTGCTCAATTTGGATAAAAATCACAAATTACAAAGCATGGGGAATGTGGTATCTGTGGCTCTCAGCCCTTACTCTTGCAGCTCTCAGCAGATCCCAGCAATTTTCTGGGGCTCTTCTAGCAGCTTCTGCTGCCTCTCTTCTAGGGCTCTTCTGTTGGTCTCTAAGGGTCAAATCTAGTTTCTCTGATGTGGGGAAGTCTCCATCGCTCTTACCTCATTGCTGTTCCACCGCTTTCTGAGCTCTTCAGAGCTGGGAACCCCTAGTGTTACCAGCTCTTTTAATTCATCCTGCTTTGCCCACACTACCCAAGATAAGAATCCTGAGTAGGTTTACAGAATCACCAAAGTGATAATTTATTGAGACCCAGGTTGAGCAGCAGGAGGCACTGCACAGGAGGGGGTCCTCTTCTACTCACTAACAGAGTTTGAGGGGGCACTGGTTATACAGAGGAGGAGCAGTAACATGTAATTTGTGAGTTCTATCCAAATTGAGCAAAACACCACCAAACCACTGGTAACAACTGCAAGGACAGAACCATAAATATTATGTACATGGATCAAAGAAGCTTCAGTAACATGGGCAGTTTCCTGCATTTTGCAGTCAGATTTGAGGACTTTCACAGTAGTGGCAGGGTTATAGGGCTGAATTATAGAGAGATTATAGGGCTGAATCATCAGGAGTGGCTGCAGCGCAGAGTCATTTGGGAAAGGCTGGTGTCCAAAGCTTGTTTTGGCCAAGGTAGATTCTCCCAGGGTGGCTTACGGGCCTAGTCTAGGCCCATATACCATGCACTGGTACAAGTTCCCTGTGGCGAATGTTATCATCATATATACCTAAATATATCTAGTCTAGGCTACTTCAGCTGTGTGGGAAGAGCTCAGTCCAACTGGAGGAGGAGTAGCTGCTTGATTTATAGCTCCCTCATTTCCAGAGAATTAACATGGCTGAAATTGGGGCTGTGGGAGTCTCAGAGGAATCTCAGGGATGGGGGGAGTCCATCATGGAATACTGGTGTTTGGGAATATCGGGGATAAGGTCCCCATCCCTTCCCAAACTTTGCCCTGTCAAGTGTGGTCCTGCACGGCTCCTCACAGAGGTTCCAGCACCTGCACTGAATCCTACCGGAGCTGCAGGAATGAGTGCAAGCAGAAGGCAGCCACTGGGGCCACCAGAGAAGTGCTGGGAAGACAGCTGGAGCTGGTGTCCCTGGGCACCCTCGGGGCAGTGACGTGGAGGGCTGTGACCGCAGTCGGTGCAACTGCACCCTCTGGCTGTCAGAGGTTAAAGGGAGAGTTGGCCCTCATTGTTTTCTATCTCACAGTAATAGTTGAGTTCTCTTGAGCGTGTTTCATGTACACATGTTACATACATGCTCTACGCACACCATACATGTTGCAATCTACGTCTAGATGCCTGCTTTTTTAAAAAGCAACATTTCTGGGCTGGCCAAATAGCTCAGCAGACTAAAGTGCCTGCTTAGGCAAAGTGTAGAGGCAGGGGTTTGACCCCCAGCATGACATGCCAGCCCCCCCCCCCCGGGCATGCTAAGACAGCGACTGAGACTGGGCATGGTGGCCCGCGTCTGTAATCCCAGTGCTTGGGAGGCTGAACACAGGAGGATCACTACAAATCCAATCTGTGTAGTGAGACCCTGTAGACCCTGTACTAAATGCACACACCAAAAAGCAAAATTTCTGATTTTCTCTGGAGTGGGAAACCAAAAGTGTAAACAAGGACCTAAATGTTTACTGGATATTGTGAATGGATATTGTGATATAGAAAGAAAATGTTCAAATCAGAAGGGGAACTAGGGAGAGGTGATAGGAAAAGGAAGGAAGGGAAGAGAGAAAAAGAGAATAGAAAGAAAAATGGCCACAAAACTTTTGTAAATAAGGAGAGGAGGAGGAGTAGAAGGGGGGAAGGAGAAAAAGAAGAATCAAGATATACCATGTACAGGTACAAATTCCCTATGATGAATGTTATCATTATGTATATCTAAAATATACCAATAAAATTAATTTTAAATAATAAACATTAAGGGCCGGGGAGATGGCTCAGTGGAATATACGCTTCCCTGGCAAGCGCAAGGACCTGAGTTCAATCCCTGGTTCCACCAAAAAAAATTAAAAATTAAAATTAAAAAAAGTAATAATAGGGCTGGGGAGATGGCTCAGTAGAATAAGTGCTTGCCTGGCAAACTCAAGGATCTGAGTTCAATCCCTGGTTCCGAAAAAAAATAATAATAATAATAATAAACATTAAAAAATGTCTGACTCTCATTAAAGCAGTGACCATCTAGCAACCTCGGCTCTTCAGGTACTTCTCTGACCTAGCTGATATGACCATCAAAAATGTGCTGCTCTCTACAAATGCCCATGGCCACGATTATGTCAGAGATGCAGAGACCGTGGGAAAGCAGCTCAGCCTCCAGCCGTTTATCACGTTCGTAACTGTTCTGCTCTCTGCTGCGTGTAAGTTCTGAGAGTGGGGCACAACTTCCAGGTGCCACCTAACCCCATGGGGCCTGGTTGACTTTCATCCACAAAAATAGGACTTTTGCCTGCCAACAGAAACTTAACAACACTCTTGTTAAGTGGTTTATTGTGTTATCTCACCATTTTTTAATTTGTCTAACTAAATTCATTTGATCCGCAGGAAGCAATTTAAAAATAAAGAAGATGAAATACACAAACTTCAGTTACAGTGGATTAGAAACCCACTAGAGAATATTGCTAAATTTAGGGAATTTTTTCAGTTCCTTGGGTCATTTATCACATGTCTCCTCAGAAGCCATGTAGCACTGCCATGACAGGAGCATCAAAGGAGACAGTAGTTGACTCCCTCCGTGCAGGGCTAGGGAGCAGCGAATCTGTCACTGGATGCACAAGCAGCAAGGAGACATCATTCCACCTCCACACAAGGCATGGAAATGGAACACAAAGCAAAAATTGCAAAACTTCCATAAGAAAACAGGACAAGTCTTCCTGTGCTAGAGTAGGCAGAGGGCAAGCAAAAGACTGTCTCCGGGCTCCACATTTCTTGTTCAGGGGCAGGAAGAAGGGAGTCCTGCTTTGGTTTTAGGTCAGAGCTAGGTTGACTCACCTAACCCTAAACCCCTGACAGATCATTCATACTCGACTAGCATCTTTCATTTGCCTCACTTAGCATCTAGAAAAAGGGATGACTCACTGGTTTTCCCCTGGCATTTGGAAACTCATGAGCCTGCTGTTCTTCAGCTTTTCCAGGATGGGTAATAACTAGGTCAGAAGAGACAAGGAGAGTGGGGTAGGAGGGTATCTACAAAACACTCTGAAGCCTCTGTAGGAAAAAAGCCTAGGATTCATTCAGGACTCTGCGGGCCACTTCTGTTCTGAGACTAGGCTGAGGGCCTGCCATTTATCTATCTCGGGATGTCTACCATCGTCTGCTGCCATAACAACACCACAGATAGGGTAATTCATCATTAACAGAAATTGATTTCTCAGTCCTAGTACCACATCTGGCAAGAGCCTTACTGCTCCATCTATCCCATGGTGGAAGGCAGAAGGGCAAGGCTAGGAGGGAGGGAAAGACAAGACGAGTCAAACGTGTCCTTTTATCAGAACTCTCCACAATTAACCCACTGATGAGGTGGAGCCCACGACTCCTTCTCCAGCATTGTTGCACTGGGGACAGCTTCTAGCACACACATTCGGGGAACACAGTCAAAGCATAGCATCTGTGTTAGTTCCTGTACTGTGGGTGACATGTGGGATTGGCCGCTGTAGCACAAGGTCTGCATTCTGTGCCCTCTGTCTTCTCCCTCCCTCTTCTCAGCTCTGGAATGCGAAATGGAGACCCTTGAATCAAGCGATCAAAGCACTCTCTTGTTATCTTGGTCCCTGGGTGTCAAGAGAAACAGCTAAATCCCCATGAACAGGAAATGGAGACTTGTCCCCAGCTTAAGGACTTTAAGCCGGCCATCCCTGCACAGCAGGGGCACTAATCACAGTCATTAGGGACCTGGCTGCAGAGCCCTCATCAAAGGGGGCTACAGCAGTAAGGGAAACAATTATTACACTTAGCAATGGAACTAAAACAATTATGCTGCCACCCACTGAGTCTGGCACTTAATCTCTGCTTCAACCTGGTAAGACAGAATCAACCAGCAGAGAATGTGCAGGGCAATCGGGCTGGACCTTTGCAAGATGAGTCCACTGGTACTGATCTTGAATGGAGCCTTAAAGGGCCTTAAGGGACCTCTCAGTAGATCTCCTGCAAGGCTGCAATGGGATCTTCTACTGTTGAAGGTCCAGTTGGATCAAAACTGGCCCTCAATTCTGCTGCGAACGTAAACTGCAAACCTAAACTGCTCTAAAATATAAATTCTCTTTCTAAAATTGAGAAAAAAATTAACCAAAATCCATGACCCCCCAAACTGATACAGTACATTGCATCTCAATAGATTTATCCTATAACCAAACACTTATATTTAGAATTTAATTTACAGTCAGTGAATAAGAATGGTAAGACAATAAAAGATGTGAAATGAGGAGATATGTTTGGCAATGTGAAAGTCAGAATACAAATTATATCTGTTTTACGTTGTATTCATTTGTATTTTGTTTCTTGACAAAATTTTTATTGCAGAGATAAATACTTGCAAATAACTTACTCATAACACGTTGCCTTGACAGCTCCCTCATTTAAAGAGAAAATGGTAGGAAATAATTTGCTTCAAAGATGCGCTACTAAAAATGTTTAGAGCATGCTTATATTCCTAAAATTCCAGGAATTCTCCAAACTAACTCCATGCTGCGGTTGTCCCTCCTGCTGTTCTGTGGCTGGCCGTCAGGTCCTATAGGATGTGGGAATCCAGGAAAGAACTAGAGGGGAAGCCCGGAGCCCTGCCCATCTGTCTGAGTACATATTCACACCATTGCCTGAGTTCCTGCTGGCCGGCGTAGCCCTAGACCTGCACAAAGATAAACTGATTACACATGTGCCAATGTGGCTTTCATACAATTGAGTAGATAACATGTCGACAACCTCCCCCTTTTTGCATAATTTCAATAGAAAATAATGAATAGACATGTTTTAAGACATTAAAGTGGAAACTAAATGTATAGTGTCACAAGCCCCGAGTACAAAGGAAGGTCTGGTATCCATTTGATGTAACTGAAAATGGCTACAAGCCCTCTCTCACTTCTGTAGAAGAAATGTGAAAGCCAGCAATTCCTGGGCTGTTGGAGCCACACTGCTAATTCCAGAGAGGCTAAAGGGCTCCCCAAGGGAGGCGCCTTTTAGACGCAAACCAGCTATTGCATAGCGACACCCCACTGCCTCCTCTGTGAGACTCTTGCTGTTCCCCTGCCCTAATCACTTCAAGGATTGGTACCATCAACTGGGGACAGGCCCTGTGCCCAAAGCCCACTGAAATTTTTCACCAATGAACCCCAAGCCTGCCTGCCCTCCTCTCTTTCTCCTCTCCTGAGAAAACTCTGGGTAAGGCCCTGTGTCTGCCCCTGATCAGCCCTAGTGACCGTCAGGAGCTGGTTGACCTTCCTTCTGGAATTGTGGGAGATAAATAATCCTCTCAAGAATGGGGCAGTTGGGCCCAGGGCGATAGCTCAGTAGAATAAGCACTTGCCTAGTAAGTGCAGGGTCCTGAGTTCAATCCATGGTTCTGGAAAAAAAATAGAATGGGGCAGTTGTCTCCTGATCCACTAGCCTAGATGCCTCCATGTAATAATGAAATTCACCTGTCAAAATAAGACTATCTGGGATGGTCTCGTACAGCGTGCTTAGTGCACTGAGAAAGACGGTGACTGTGGTCTTGTGCCTGGCCTCCATTTTCTCCCATCTCCCTGCTGGACAGAGCCTGCCACTTCCCAGGTAATTCCTGTGGTCGGGTTGGGTACCACAATGGAGCCAATGAGTGGTGCCAGCCAGAGTGTCCCTAGGGTGGATGTACACACAGGAGGTTCCGACTCTGGATCTGGAAGCAGCTATTCTCCCTCATTCTGGAAGAGACCCTGAACAGTCAGGAAAGCAGCTAAGCGGAGACAAAGAGACACAGACAAGGGCAGCCAAAACAAGGACATGTGCTGACTTTGTGTCCTTTGTTCTTGGCCCTGAGATTCTAGGTCTTCAGCTCTTCTTGTGATGTTACAAACCCAACGGTATCTGACCTTGCAAAGACAAACCTTGTTGCATTTCTTTGTGTGTGTTTCCTTTGGATCAGTTTGCTTGGGATCAATGTCACTTGTTCCCAAAGGGGCTTCAAAAGATCTTTCAAAGAAGAAACATGGACATCCTTAAGAGAAATTGAGGAATTATAAGTAAGAAAAGGACATAATAAGACAGATATTTTCAAATGATCCTTTTGGAACCCATGGAGAGAACAAACTGAAGTGGGGAGGAAAGAAGACATATGGCTAGAGGTGGGAGGCGACTTGGAAAGCTGTGGAGTCATTCTGGCAAGGACAGTGAGGGCCTGAAGCAGAAGGAAAGAATGGACAGTTGGAAAAGACTGGGCAGACGCAGAGGAGGACGATGCGTGAGGATGTGATGAAATCTGACATTGTTAGGCTTCCAGTACATTTATTTTAGGATTTAGCTTTATAAGTTTTTAATTTGGCAGGGATTGGAGACCCTGAAATCTTATTCTGGCCTGGTTTGTAAAAAGTCAGAACAATGAAAAGACAGTAAAAAATTTGTCATTCTGTGAGTAGAGGGGCTGACAGTATTCCGCTCGTGTTTTAAAAAGATCAATATGGGGCTGGTGAGATGGCTCAGTGGTCTAAAGCACCTACTTAGAACAAGCTTAGCAAAGCACAGGGGACCTCTGTTCGAACCCCCAGCACCACATGCCAGCCAGCCCCGCTCCCTGGTGGGCTGAGCTGGCCACACACACACACACACACACACACACACACACACACATAAATAAATAAAAATTAAAAAAAAAAAAGATCAATATGGCTGCTGTGTGGAGAATGAATAGAATAAAGGCAAACAAAGAAACAAGGAGACTAGAACTTCTTCAATAGTTATGGAACTCCTACTTGCTTCCAGGTACCTAGAGATGGAAGAGGAAATAAGCTGACAAAGGCGCTGCTCCTGCATGGCTTTTGTTTTATGGAGGAGCCAGACAGTAAACAAAATAAAGTTATCTGTCTATGTAGCTCAGAAGTTGGAGGGTGGTTGGAAGGAGAGAAAAGCAGGCTTCGAGGCATTCAGGGGAAGTCTGGGGTAGGATGGTTGTAGGGCTGAGTCAGCAGCCTGTCATTTGATCAAAGATGGGGTGTTGGTGCCAGCAAGAGAGAGTTCCAAACCAAGCACACAGCGAACACTAGCCAGGAGCATCCATGGCATGTTTGAAGGAAACCGCAGAAAGCAGAGCGCTGGAGATAAGTGAGTTTAGTGGGGATCCCAAGGCCAGACAGACACAATCAGGAGAGTACAAGTGAATTCTCTTACCACTGTAGCTACACAAGGACAGAGAGAAGGCCAACCACACTTTCACCAGACAGAGTACATCATTTGAACTGATATCTACAATTTTTCAGAGTTGCATAATTGAGCAGACAAGAAAAGCCCAGATTATCTCACAGAATCCTGTAACTGGAAAAATGTGCTAATTGGGGCTGGGGAGATAGCTCAGTAGAGTAAGTGCTTGCTTGGGAAGCACAAGGGCCTGAGTTCAATCCCCAGTTCCGCCAGGGGAAAAAAAAAAAGAAAAATGTGCTAATCAACGCCTGCCTTTCCTTTGAGGATACATGTAATAATCTTTTGGGTTCATTTCACAGGCACAATATTTTCTATAGAGTTAAAAAGAAAACAATATTGTTCCTACCATTGCTCTTCCTTGAATTTGTTATGTATGAAATGTGTGTGGAAATATATTCAGGTACTATCATAGTATGTACTAATTGGTTAAAGAGATGAGACAGAGTGCAGGACCCCCTAACATCAGTCCATCTTCTAACTGAAATGGAAAATATTCAGGAATCAAACCACTTCAAATCCACTATGGAACACAGCAGGGTAGAAACACAATATGGGAGATGTAGGTCACAATTCCTGACTAACGAATAGTTTAATCTCCAGCCCCCTTGCCATTTAAAGCTGTAAATATAGCTACTATTTTATAAAACCTCCAAGCATATTTTCAAAATTGCTTCAGTCTGATTTCCTGGATTTCTTTTGGCAGAACCGGGGATTGAACTCAGGCCCTTGCGCTTGCCAGGCAAGTGATTTCCTGGATTTCAACCTTTACTAGTTACAAGTAACGTAATGATCTTGGGTTTATGTTCATGAACTTTTAAGTCAGAGCAAGGGCTGGGCCCACGAGTGTGTGAGGTCGCACAGAGCCTTCGAGGCAGGCACTCGGTCCATTCAGAAACAGAAGCCCTCTTGTCCTTCAGTAATTATCAGTCTATTCTGCTTCTTTTGGAAAATCTGGTCACCTTGGTGTAACCGTTCAGGTATGGATCAGAATGAGCACCAGAGAAGAACCACTGGAGAAAATGCCCACATGAATTTCCTGAGCACGATATTTCTCTTTGCAAGTTTTCGAGTGCTTGGTAGCAAACCTGCCAAAAACGGGAGACCTATAAATAGGGGAGAGTAGGAAGAAAGATGGGATCTGTCAGCACGCCACTGAAAATAGGGAATGAGGAATTTTCCAGAGATGCAAAGACAAAGAGGGTTAATATTGACTTACAAAAGAGGTACTGGGTATATGCTTTGTAAAGAAAGGAAGACAAGAAGGGACAAGAATAAGGAATATGAGAGAGACTTAAAGAAGCAGAAAATGTGTCAGAGTCCTTGTGAAAGAAGGTGCGGATCCCAGAAGGGGAGGGAAACTAGGGCATCCTGTGTATCATTTCTCCCACTGGTTAGGTACTATATATCCACCTTCTAATTTACACTTCCTGCAAAAACTGAGATAGGCATCATTGCTAGATGGAACTCAAATACCTAGTAGTAGACAGATATCTGACTGGACTATGGGGAGCTGGCAGAGGATGCCTGCTGGGCCCAATGTGACCCTCGGGTGCAGTTACGAGGATATGGCTGGCGTCAGGACAATGGCTGGCATGAAGCAGGCTCTGCATGCAGGTTGTTGGGCCACCTTTCAGGAGTTGTCATCTTCACTAGAGAACACAGCAGAAGTGGCTGTGGCAATGTGTAATCAGCACTGGCCGTGTTTCCTGGGCAGGATTGATCTTTCTCTCTCACCCTTTTCTTCACTAGGGAGCTCAGCTAGCATGGAATTCCTGCTGCCTGACTACGTGAGGCTGCACAATCACCACGGCTGGTGGCTCCAAGTGGCAGCTGACCGTCCCTACGGAATCCTGGGAGGAGAATGACCCTTGTCCCCCATAAGTCACCCAATCCCTCCAGCACACCGGGCTTTACATGTTTAGGAGTTAATTTTGCTAAAGCCTTGGGGACCTCATGGGAAGGCAACAACGCAAAGAAAAGAAAGAACTCAAACTTCAGCAGCAGAGCCTTGGAGTGAGACAGGTTCTCCAGACCTCCTTCTTCCTCCTCCTTTTATGTTGGACACAGGCTGCCTGCATTTGCAACTTTCCACTCGCCAACCGTGGTCTTGTGCTGAGGCCAAACCTCTCAGAGCCATTTTGTTAGGTGGGACAATGGCATTTTGAGTTAGTAAGGTTTTTTTTTTTGTTTTGTTTTGTTTTTTAATATGATGTACTAGGGAGCAGGTAATGGTGTGATGCTCAGGATTTGTTCTAACAAACATGTACTCCAAGGCCAACAGGTGGCACCCTGACTGGAGAGCACAGCAGACAGGCTAGCCACTGCTGAAGCCAGGTGGTCAGTACCGGGGTGGGCCTCTGTATTCCCTACACTGTGTATGGCTGTAAGTTTTCATAAAACAAAGATTAAACAGAAAACTAGGCTTCTTGCTCCACATCCCAGCACACACCTCAGGGCCTCACCTCTCCATGAAGACTCATGGAGAAACCACCGCAGGTTTCTCCATGAGTCTTCGGTCCCGTTACACACCTCCAGGAGTATCCAGCAGGCCTTGCGACCTAGGGAGGAACAGTTCTGTGACCTATGTCCACACTGGCAGAGGATCGGTTCCCTACCTGGGTAACTTTCACTACACAGGGTATCGCCTTCCTCTGACAGCGTTTTGAAAGCAATTTAGGTATTAGGGAGTCCTCCAAGGGTCAACCTCGGAAGACAAGGGTCCCTGATGTGTGGCAGCAGCCTGGGAGGAGCCTGGCAGGTGGAAGGCCAGGTGATGGGAGCTGCAGAAACCTTGGGCTGGGGGTGAGGAACAGAAAAAAATGGTCCTTGCGTGGTGGTGACGGGGCAGTCACGATGAAGCAGCAAGTGTGAGAAAAGCCATCTTGGTGCAGAACTAGGCCAGAGAGGGTTGACAGCTCACACTGTACACAGGACGCATGTGCCGCACTTAGGCGCGAGAAAGTAACTGCGCGCACGTGCACTTAACACACACACCGACTTCGAATGAGCACGGACAGCGTCGACCTTCCATGCCCCCGCCCAATGCAAGCTCAGAGCCAGGAGAGGAGGCCTGGGCCAAAGACATTTTCGCATAGGGACCAGGCACACGCCATGAGGCTGCGCAAGCCACGGGGAGCCCAGAAGCCAGGGACGCTAGATCCTTGCTGCGCCGGGTGCCCACCTAGGCTGCGGCAGGCTGACGAGCGCGAGGCTGCAGCGCCGCTCCACGCCGCCGGGGGCAGCACCGCCCTGTTGAGCAGAGCTCAGCCCCGCCGCGAGCCGCTCTTGACGCCTGCGGTGCGCAGCCGCCCGCGCCGCTCGTTCATTGGCTAACCCGACAGCGCCATGTTGGCGGAAGCGGAGCGCCCGCGCGTGGAGAGGCCGGGTCGCCGCGTCCGCAGAGCACCGGCCGGTCTCCTCACCACACCCAGGCGGGATGGAGAGACGCAGGATGAACTTGCCTACCGGGCCAGACACGCTGTGCTTCGACAAAGACGAATTTATGAAGGTGCGCGGCCCGGGGGGTGGGCGGCCGGGGATCCTCGGGGTTACCGGCATCTCTGTCAGGCCGAGCGCGGAGGCCCTGCGGATGCCTGGCCCGGGTTCTCGCGGTCCGCTCCGGTCGCCAGGCCCCGGACCTGTGCCCGTGGCAGTGAGGGTGCGAGCGTGCCCCGGGGTCCGCCCACCTGCCTCGCGTCGGGTGGAGAAAAGCGCTGTTTTTCTGTCTGGTGTTGGTGGAAAGCTGGAACGGGAGTGGAAGTTTGACGCTTCTCAGTTTGTACCGCAAAGTTGGCTGTTCTCCTCTTCTGAAAACATCCTACTTACAAAGCATAGTTAACTTGAAATAGATTTCCAGAGAACTGTAGGATATAAATTCACAGAAAAGAAGTGTAAGTTAAAAGCATTTCACTAATAAAAGTTGATTAAGTACAATCCAGAAAACGTCCAGGGTTTAAGTCCACACTGGGAAGAACTTTGCTTCCCTAGTTGAGGTAACCCTCCAGGTTGTCACCTATGCTGTCCAAAAATACATTTATATTCAACTTCTTAAGATTGGGAGTTTTGACAATAGTAGCTTGTTTTAGGATTAGAAATGTAGACGCTTGGGCTCAGTAGGTAATTGAAAAGTTGAACAAGTGGCTTTGTCTTATTCAGCTTTTTTGATGCCTTTTTAATCAAGTGGTGATTTTTTAGTAGTTTAATTGGCCTCTGTCATTTTGATACTATATTCAGATTGCAACTCCAAAGTGCAGGGGAGGGGTTGTTTATTTTTGGGGATTCATTGTGTCCTATTTTTTATTTCTTTTTTGCTGGAACTGGGGATTGAACTGAGGCCTTTGCGCTTGCCAGGGAAGCGCTTATTTCACTGAGCCATCTCTCTAACCCCGAGTTTATTGTGTTTTAAAGTGTTAAGATAGGCATAGGCCTGTAGGCCCACCACTCTGACAGCCTGAGGCGGGATTGAAAGCTCCAGTCCAGCCTGAGTGATTTAGCCAGGCCCTGTGTAAATACAAAAAAGGATTGAGGATGTAGTGCAGTGTAGACACCCTGGGTTCAACTCCTAGTTCTGCAAAAAAGAAAGAAAAGTGTTATCGTATCCTGGCTGTTGTGCCCATATGATTTTTCACAGACAGGAATAGTGTACCTGTTCTTGTGTAAGGATGTTTTTGCTAAACTGCTGCAGTAGAAAGTGTAATTTGAACAGGATGTCTAAAAGAATGAACAGTCTGTTTATTCGCCCAGAAACTTTTCATCTACCCCCTGGCTAAAAGCTACTGTAAAAGGAAGACAAGGAGAACCTGATGATGTCTGCTGGAGAGGGTGTGGTGGAAAAAGAAGGGTACACCAGGTGATTAGGGTCTTAGGCTCACTCAAGAACCTCAAGAATGCAGAAAAGTCCAGTTCTCCACCTTTTGACTTAGGCTTCCTTCAGGCTTGGTGCCCGCATGTTCTGACTCACTGGCGGCACCACCTTTCCCATGCACACAAAGATGCCAGAACCCCTTTGGTAAACACAGCTTCAGGAAATGGAAACCTGCCCCGTTCCACCCAGAAAGCCCCAAATCATAAAACGGAGCAAATAGGAGAGTGACTGAAATGCCAGCAGGGCCATGTATAATGGCTTATAAATTTCTGAATGTGCTGTGGAATTTGAGCATTATTAAACACTTCATATTTAGAAGAAAATGCAGAGTTCAGCTGTTCTGTGTAAACTGTTGATTGTGTAGGTGGAACCATAAGTTAAAGGTTGTTTGATGTTTGTATTTCCATTGCAGACATTTTGTGGTAGAAAGGACATGTAGTGTCTTTGCTTGTCAGGGCATTATTTATACAAGCTGGGCATGGTGGTGCACACCTGTAATCCCAGCACTCAAGAGACTGAAGCAGGAGGATCCTTGTGGGTTCAATGCTAACCTGGGATATATAGTGAGTTCAAGGCCATCCTGAACTGCATATTGAGTCTGTATAAATATATATGTAAAGTTATAGTTATGTCTCATTTAACAGTTTTTATAATGGCATAGGTACAGGTATTTTGCATGTGAGAAGATAGGATATAGATTTTTTGCATTTGAGAAGATAGGATATCAGATAAGTATTAGGAGAGTTGAGATTACAGTGTATCCAGTTATTTGTCTGGAAATCGCTGCCATTAGTTTGCCAGACAGTGGACAGCATGCTAATGAAGTGGCAGCAGTTGTTTATTCAGTCAGTGGGTATTCATTGATCACATATTACATGCCAAGTAGCACTGTGTACATAAAGGAACAAGGTTCAGTAAGGTGTGACTTGTTTTTTTGAGGTGATGAGAGGAAGAACAAACATGTGCATCCGGAAACTGCACTTAGTCTTAAGTGGCTGGTGTACGGGAGAATGTCCAGAACAAGGAGGTGGGGCTGCAAGTTGAGCTGGCCCTATATACTCTATGAGGGCTTTGTGCTCAATGCAATGTTCACTGTGGAATTAGAACAAGAAGTTGTGTGTCCACACATGTTGCATTGGTGCTGACTGATAGCAGGAGGCTCCTCACACACATACACTTGACGGGAAATAGGATATAGGGCATTGGTGATAGGGAGAAGGTAATGCATTAATAAGGCCAAGTTGGACCCATGTACGTGGGTGTGCTGCTGAGGTCACGTCATTCCCCTCTGTCTCAGCCTGTGATTTTATTTCTTTTTACAGAGAAGCAGAGGCTATGCCATATTGTCCTCACCTTACTGATAACCACCTCACTCCTGCATGGTGAGGTTTCTGCTTCTACTTGCCTGCCATGGGGTTTTCCTATCTCCTGATCACTGCCACTCACGTTGGCTTGCATGTCAAGGGACCTTGCAGTTCTCCCTTCCCACTACTACTCATGCCCTTGCCTTTCAAGCAGCCTGTCATTCTCCCTTCTCTACACCTTCCCACTACCACCATATGCCTAGTTCCAACACCCTTGCCATCCTCCACAAGACCTTATTTCCTCTTCCCACTGACTTTCAGAAACTTCCACTCAGTCCCTTATCTCTGATTATTCTTAGATCACAATATCAAGCTCACCATTGTATTTCTCCTTTTTCACTCAAGCTCACGCTGGCTTCCAGCTCCATCATTGCACTGCACATTTCTCCCCAAAGATGTCAGTCCAGTAGGACTTTTGTCTTTCTGAGGAGGTTCATTTATTGTCTATGAGTTCAGTTTTCAACATGCTCAGTTTGAGGTGCCTCAGAAACATCCCAGAAGAAGTGTCAAGGACTTGAGTATGTGGGCTTGGAGATCAAGAGATGTATGGGCAGGTGAGTTGAATCTGTATGACCTGCCTGTTCATAACCAGTGAGGCTGCATGGGGCAGATCACCCAGAAGAGCAGATAGAAGTTTGAAGCCAGTGTAGTCCAGTGTTGCCAAGCACTTTGTGATGTGAGGCATCATGTCATAGCAGCTAGCCTGTTTGTAAAAAAGTTTTTTGAACCACCTTGGCTTTTGAATTTTCTTTTTTTTTGCAATACAGTATTCTAAAATTTACAGTATCCTAAAACTTACTATTTGAATAAAATACTGAATTCATAGGCCCTGAAATTATTGTACTTGTGATTTCTTTTTTCAAAATCAGGTAGCAGGAAGCATGATGCAAATAGAACTTTTTGTTGCTTAATTGAACTTAGTAGCATTTAACATCAAATTTTTTTGAATATTTGACTAAACAGATTAATCACAGACCTAGGCTATTTTATATACAGAATTCAGCACTTTAGGACATTCAGTTGAACAAGAACTAAAAGCATTGCATAAATTGTATTAATGTTAAATTAGGATGAATAGGAAAAAGAAGAAACAGCTGGGACAAGGGCCAGTGAGATAGCTCAGCAGACTGCCTGCTTAGGCAAGCTCAGGGACCAGGTTTTGATCTCTGACACCACATGCTGCACCGGCCCTACCCCCAGGCACACTGGGGTGGCCACCGAGACCTGGTGTGGCAGTACACACCTGTAATCCCAGCACTGGTGGGGTGGGGGGCTAAAAACAGGAGGATCACTACATCTGAGCTGCGTAGTGAGACCCTGTACCAAATACATTAAAATAAATAAAAAGACCTAGGCTTTTTTATATACAGAGTTCAGCATTTCAGGACATTCAGTTGAAAAGGTAAATTAAAAGCACTGTATAGGTTACATTAATATTAAACTGAGATAAAGAGGAAAAAGAATCAGCTAGAACAAAACTCATATAATTAAGCTGCATGGATGTTGCAGGATATAAATTTGTCTTTTCAGAAATATATCATGCAGGAATTATATTCAACAAAGGATTGGGAACAAAAATGATTAATCCAATCAAACCTAAATTCTTAGAATTGAAATATTTCAAGACTTGAAGATGATCTGTCCATAGAAAAGAGCGCACTCTAGCATGTGTTTATTTATTTATTTAGTATTTGGTGCAGGGTCTCACAATGCAGCTCAGACTCATAGTGATCCTCCTATTTTCAGCCTTCCTAGTGCTGGGATTATAGGCGTGTGCCACCATGCCCATACTTGGTGGCTGGTTCAGCCCACCCTGGGGTGGTTCTGGCACAGCATGTGTCAGGGATCAAACCCTGGTCCCTGCGCTTGCCTAAGCTGAGCTATCTTACTGGCCCCTAACATACATTTTTAATTATCAGGCCTACATAAGTATTTGATAGCAGATTTAGAATGAGTTTTGGGGGCCTAAGTTTCAGTCTCCATGTGCCATGTGCCCTGGACACAGGATTTGATTGAGGGCTGGAATGCTAGGGAGAGACCCAGGATGTTCTTTGCATATCCACTGCCCTCTGTGGTGTGATCTCTTCCCACAGCTGTCCTCTGGCCAGCTCTTCACACATTTGGATTTTAGCTTAGATGTTAGTTTGTAGGAGTCTTTCTTCATCTTCCAAATTAGCATACCCCACTTTGTCACTTACCTTCAGTGTCCCCATTTATTTTCTTTATAATTTACTGCTCTTTAGTGTTGATTTATTTACCTGTTTTTTTTTTTTTTTTTTTCTCATTTTTCTATTAGGATATATGCTCCTTAAGAATAGTCAGATTGAGTTGTTCTCATTGCTGTGTCCCCAGTATTTTTTTTTAAATTTTATTTATTATTTGTGTGTGTGTGTGTGTGTGTGTGTGTGGCCAGCTCAGCCCACCAGGGGGTGGGGCTGGCTGGCATGTGGTGCTGGGGAATTGAACCATGGTCCCTGTGCTTTGCTAAGCTTGTTCTAAGTAGGTGTTTTAGACCACTGAGCCATCTCACCAGCCCCTGTGTCTCCAGTATTTGAAATAATACTTGAGTTACTTGGGAAATATGAAGTAATACTGATTGAACATAGAAGGGCGTGATTGATAGAGTTCATTCTTTTGTGTTGTACATTTCTGGGCTTTAACAGTTGCATGTCATGTGTACCCCATTAGAGTATCACACTCAGGAATGTCACTGCCTTAAAGATCACCGTGCTCCGTCTATTCATTCCGTCTGTTCCTGGCAACCACTAATTCTTTTGGAGTTCCCATAGCTCTACCATTTCCAAGGTGTCATGTAGATAGAATTAGATAGTAGTCTTTTCAAATTAGCTTCTTTCACTTAGCAATACATTTAAGAGTCTTCCATGTCTTTGTGTCTTACCTAAATAGTAAAGTTTGGGGTGGAGACAGTACTGGAGGCCTTTGCACTGAGCTATATTCCCAGCTGCAGTCATTCATTTACTTATTTTGAGACAGAATCTTGCTGAGTTGCTGTGTTTCCCAAGCTGGGCTCAAACTTGTGATCCTCTCACCTCATTTCATTTTATTGCTGAATAATATTCTATTGTATAGATTTACCAGTTTGTTAATTCATCCACCTATTGAAGGAAATCGTGCCTGCTTTCAGGTTTCAGCAATTAGAATAAGACTTACAAGCCTTTATGTGCAGTTTTTAATGTGGACATACACTTTCAACTTGGGTAAATACAAAGGTGCACAGTGGCTAAGGTTGGGTTTAATTTTTTTTTCAAAATTTTATTGATAGATAGCAATGAGACAGTTTCAAATCAAATCGGAAGTACAGTTTCAACAAATAATATACTGCATATATTCTTCTTAGTGGTTAATTGCTGTACAAGATTGTTGGGTTTAATTTTGTAAGAAACTGCAAAACTGTCTTCTAAAGTGGCTATGCCATTGTATGTTTCCACCAGCAATGAAAGAAAGTTCCTGTTGCTGCACATCCTTGCCAGCATTTGCTGTGTAGTGCTGTCTTATTCAAATTTGCTGTTGCCTTACAGCATGTCATGTTGAACGTCTTTTGAGATCTTTTGCCCTCTTATTTGATATATTATTCCCATTCTCCCACAGCTTTGTGGTCTGATTTGTGAATAAAATTGTACACA
This sequence comes from Octodon degus, assembly GCF_000260255.1. Taxonomy (NCBI): domain Eukaryota; kingdom Metazoa; phylum Chordata; class Mammalia; order Rodentia; family Octodontidae; genus Octodon; species Octodon degus. The sequence goes on from NW_004524703.1 coordinate 1,102,746, forward strand.
TTATAATGGTTTAATACATCGTGAAATGAAATGCAGCAAATTTCAAGTATATAACATTATTAGTAACCATAGTTATTATGCTGTATAGTAGCTTTCTAAAGTTTATTTATAATTGAAAGTCTGTATCATTTGACTTTATTTCCTCATTATTCCCACCTTCACTCCCAGCCCCTGATCACCACCATTCTACCCTCTCTATTTAATGAACTCAGCATTTTTATAGTTGATGTGTTATCTCATACAGTTTCTGTCTATCTTATTTCCCTTAGTGTAATGTCCTCCAAGTTTGCCAGTGTTTTGCACATATACTTCTTTCCTGCTGTGTGTATACCGTGTTTTCTATATGTGTTCCTCTGGTGGTGGACAGTTGAGTTGTTTCTGTCCTACCTGTGGTGAATAATGCTGCAGTGAACACGAGTGCAAATGCCTCTTTGAGATAGTGATTTCATTTATTTTGATATATACCCATAGCGGGTTTGCTGGAATATATGATAATTCTAGTTTTAATATTTTGAGGAACTTCCCTACTGTTTTTCCTAATGACTGCATGATTTCTTACTGTTTTTAATATTTCATCGTATATTTTGGAATCTGTTTTGTTAGAAATTTTTTTCACAGGTGTTTTCTCCCAGCAGTGTCTTTTGTAGAGCGAGCTTTCTAATTCTGATGAAGTCCAGTTTATCAATATTTCCTTTCATCAATAGTGCTTTCGTGAAGTGTTGTGTTTAAAGAATCATTGCCAAAGCCAAATTTACCTAGAGTTTCTACTATGTTATCTTTTAGAAGATTTATGTTTTAAATTTATGTTTTTGCTCCATTTTCAGTAAATTTTTGAGAAAGATTTAAAAAGCCCTGTCTGTGTTCATCATTCACATGTGAATACCTGGTTGTTCCCACACCATTTGTTGAAGAGCCTGTATTTTCTCCATTGTACTGTCTTGCTCCTTTGTCAAAGAAGACTTTACTATTAGTAGTAAATCTGTTTATGGCTCCCTGTTCTGTGACATCAATCTTTGTGCTTTTGTCAGTCCTACTACCTGAATAGCAAGAGTTGAGTCAAGGCAGTCTCAGTCCTCTGAAATTGTTTTTCTTTAGCGTTGTGTTGGATATTTTGTGTCCTGTGCCTTTCCAAATAAACTTTGAAATCATTTTCTTGATAGTCATAAATAAGTTGCTGGGCTTTTGATTGAGATTGCATTGATTTTCGAAGGTCAAGTTGGGAAGAGCTGACATTTTAATAATACTGAGTCTTCATGAATGTGGGGAATCTGCATTTTTAAAGACATTATGTTGTGTTCTTTTCTTGGAGTTGTTTTATGTTTTGTCTTATTATATACAAGTTTGTTAAACCTGTACCTAAATATTTAATTTTATGTGTGTAGTAACAAATGGCATTATCTTCAAACTTTTTAATTTGTCTTGTTTATTTCTGGTCTGTAAGAAAGCAGTTCCTTTTTATATTGACCTTCATTGTAAAATCTTGCTTGCTTGCTGTTGTCACATACTAGTTCCAGGAGTTTTTTATTTTCTTTGCGATTTTTCTATACCATCCTGTTATGTGAGCACAGTTTTATTTCTTCCTTCCCTGTCAGATATACCTTTTGCTAATTTTGAGTAGTAGTGGTGAGAGGGAACATCCCTGCCTTGTGTCCCTTCTATGAGAGAGTCTTCTAGTTTCCCACTTTTAATATGAAGCGAGGAACTCCTCCATTTCTACTTTTCTGAAAGCTTTCAATGGATTGTGTCAACCACATTTTGTGCATCTGTTAATACGTTTATATTTTTATATTGTGTGTTGATGGATTGTATAAACAAATTTTCTAATGCTGAACCAGCATTATGTGTCTGGGTATTTGTGGGAATGAGTCTAGCTGTGATGTATTATTTTTATATATGTTGTTGGATCTGATGTATTTTTTTGAGAATATTTTCATCTGTGTTGATGAGAGTGGTTTGTAATTTTCCTGTTTTACACTATCTTTGGTGTTGGTACTAATGGTAGCCTCACAGAATGAGGTAGGAAATGTTCCCTCTACTTCTACTTTCTGGAAGAGATGGTAGAGAATTATGTAATTTCTTCTTTAAATGCTTGATCAAATTCACTACTAATGACCCTTTTATCTAATAATAATGGTTTAAGTTGTCACACCCCCATCCTGATTAGCAGTTTTTAATTTTACTTGATCTTTGTAAAGAATTAGCTTTTGGTTTCTTTGGTTCTTCTGATTCCCTAGATTTTTTGAGGGGTGGGGGGATTTATTTTTTTGAGATAGGGTTTTGCTGTGTGGTTCAGGCTGGCCTTCAACTCACTTTGTAGCCCATGCTGACTTTAATCTCCCAGCAAGTCTCCTGCCTCAGCCTCCGTAGTGCTGGGATTACGGGCATAAACCATCATGCCCAGCCCTTGATTTCCTGTGTTTAATTTCATTGATTTCTACTCTAATATTTTTCTTTCTGCTTATTTTAGATATATGATTTGCTGTTTTTTGATAATTGATATTTTGTTTGGCTAGGGTTTTTTGATATTTTTCCTGTTGAGCATTGGTTTTGCTACATTCACTAAATTTGCTAGGTTGTACTTTTATTTTCATTAATTTAAAATACCATTTTTAAAAAATGTATTCTCATATGTGATATAGAAGGGATAAACTTCCAGGTATTTGAAAATTTCCAGAAATATTCTGATCTTGATTTCTAATTTAATTCTGCTTGGTTTGGGACCATACTTTATGTACTTCTTTCTTTTTTATTTTCTTTTGCATGGAATGTCTTA
>NW_004524703.1:1105618-1111493 GCF_000260255.1 Octodon degus
TTTTTTTCTTTTTAGCAGAACTGGAGATTGAACTCAGGCCCTTGTGCTTGCCAGGGAAGCACTTATTCTACTGAGCCATCTCCCCAGCCCCCTTTTATTTTTAAACACTTGTTAAGTGCCTTATGGCCCAGACCCTGGCGTGGCATGGTGACTGTCCCATGTGAGCTTGAAGAAGGCAAATGGTGCTACTGTGGAAGAAAATGCGGGCATCCATTATGTGAGGTGGTCGGTGGTGCGGGACCGGCTCCTTCCAGGGTTTTCCCTGTTGAATGTGTTTGTGATGGAGGAGTGATTAGTTGTGAGACACATACACATTGAGGATTATTATGTCTTCTTGAAGAATTGACATCTTTATTAGAATATAGTACCACCTCGTTATATTTAATTTTTCTTGCTTTGTAGTCTGCTTTTTCTAAAATTAGCAACTCTGATTACTGTTAGAATGTTTATGTGAATATTTTACTTTAGGTGATTTTTAAATTTTTAAAAATGTATATAAATTTTACACTTTTAAAATTCATTATGTTAACATGTGCATTTCACCTATTTTTCAAAATATTTGTTTTCAACAAACATGTAAATATAACAAACATACAATAAATATTCTGTTTTTTAGTGCTTTTGAATATACTTCAGTTTCTTATTCTAGAATATTTTCATCATTCCAAAAAGAAACCTTATCCTTGTTATTTCCTCTCCTCCTCAGCATCATGTGCTGTCTGTCCTTATGAATTTGCTTTTTCTGCACTTTTCATATAAATAGAATCATGTGATCTTTGCTTTCTTTGATTAGTGGTACCCCATGTTTAGCATTTAACAGTACTTTATTCTTTTTATGGCTGAACAATGCTCCACTATATGGATAGACCACATTTTTTTTTTGTCAGTTGGTAGACATTTGGATTCTTTTTAGCAGTTAGAAATAATACTGCTATGAACAATCATGCATAACTTTTTGTTGTTGTCATTTTGTATTTTTTAATGTAACTGATACAGGATCTCACTACACAGCTCGGACTTGTAGTGATCCTCCTGTTTTCAGCCTCCCCAACCCTGGGAGTACAGGTATGCGCCACCATGCCCAGTCTCAGTGGCCAGCTCAGTGGGGCTGGTGCGTCATGTGTTATCAGGGATTGAACCTTGGTCCCCGCACTTGCCAGCGCTTAGTCCAGTAAGTTTTTGAATTAACATCAGTTTTTAATTCTTATCAGGTGTAGTTTTAGAACTGGAATTGCTTTTTAACTTTAACTGGTAATTCTTTCTAACTTTTTGAGAAGCTACCAGACTTCACATTGGCATGCCATTTTACATTCTCACTGACAGTGTGTAAAGGTTCTGTTTTTCTCTTTCTTTTTTTTCCCCCTTGTGATACTAGAGGCTGAACCTAGGACCGCCACACTGAGCTATATCCTCTCCCCCCTCAACTTGACCCTTTTATAAATAATGCCATTCTAATGGATATGAAAAAGGTACCCCATTGTAGTTTTGATTTGCAGGTCTCTGATGATTAGTGATGTTGAGAATCATTTGTATGTTTATTGGCTATTTTTTTATATCTTTAGAGAAGATATAAAGAATATCTCATTTTTAAATTGGCTTGTCTTTTTGTTATTAAGTGCAAGAATCCTTTGTATATTATACATATTAGACTCTTGGAAGATATGTTCTTTGCAGATATTCCTTTGTGTGGTTGTCTCTTCACCTTTTTTTTTTTTTTTTTTCTTTTTTTGGAGGGAGGTACCATGAATCAAACTCAGGACCTTGCACTTGCCAGGCAGGTGCTTATGCTACTAAGCTATGTCCCCAGCCCTCACTTTCTTAATAGGTAAAAAAAAAAGTATTGTTTCTTTGTGCTTTTGGTGACATTTAAGAAACTGTTGCCTAATCCAAGGTCATGGAGACTTCCACTTGTTTTCTTCTAAGAACATTACAATTTTAGCTCTTATTTTTTAAGTCTGATCAATTTTGAGTTAACTTTTTTTTATTATGACATGAGATTGGTGTCCAGTTCCATTCTCTTTCCCTCATTGTTTCTTTTCTCATCCAGTAGACTTGCCATCCTTTCCAAAAATCATTTGACCACAAATGTTTGGGGGTGTTTGTTTGTTTGTTTGTTTGGTGGTACCAGGGATAGAACTCAGTACCTCGAGCTTGCCAGGCAAGCACTTACCCCACTGAGCTATCTCCCCGGCCCAGTGTTGGGTTTTACACTATCAATGTTTATTAAAATATTAGAAATATGTCAAATGAAATAAGTCTGTGTGTGTTTGGGGTTGTCACAGCAAAAGTTGCTGGATTCAGAAGATGCTCTACCTAATTCTTAGCTGTGCAACTTTTTTTTTTCTTTTTCTTAGACTACATGTGTCAAGTTGAGTACTAATTTCAGCCAGTAGCATTTGTTCACTGGCTCTAGGGTGTGGTTTCATGAAGTTCAGATATGGACTGAACTTAAAAACAGTATGTAGCTGAGGCAGGGAAAGTGGCCTTGCCGAGAGTCATACTCCTGTTTAAACTCAGGCTGAACTTGTAGGCCAAGTCCTCTTTGTAGTACCACGTAATGGCAGGTAAGTGTCCGGGATCATCTAGGTACCTTCCAAAACAAAGTGTCCAGGATGATTCTGGTTCCATGTAAAGCTGCAAATGGTTTTTTCACAGGTGTCTGTGAAATTGTGATTTGATTAAAAATCCTTTTATCCAGTTTAATTGCAGCGAGTATCTGATGTTAACAAGTGCCTGAAGAAATGTTGACTATGTACCTTAATAGTTTGTTTTCAAACATATATGTGTATGTTTATTTCACACTGATATGAAGCCAAGCTGTTCCTGAAGAATTGATCTGCTGATTATATTTTCATTTTGTTTTTCTTTGTTGATTGAGAACCTGAAGGCATGTGGGTTGACTCTGGAATCTTTCTGGATTTGTATGATCCTCCTGCTTCCTTCCGTTTTGTCCAACTCAATAAACGTTTTCAGGTCTTTTCAAATCATTCTTTACAGAAGTTTTTAAAAAACTTTTCTCACATTTTCTGGGTTGATACAATGTTTAGTGAAATGTAGTCATAATATATGCAGGTGGCCTTAAGTTTGGTAACCATCATTTCTAACTTTGGTCACCAAAAGGCTTACCTAATAAGAGCCAGAGTTGAGGTGAAGTAACCTATAGGCTGCTGGCTATAGGTGGACACCCTCCATGGGGCACCAGAGTGCCATGAAGGAGAGCAGAGAGCAGAACCTGTCAGACCTATGTGTGGAAATCAAGCTAGCTGCTGAACACCTCTGGCAGCTCACTCGGTGTGTGTGCAGTGTTAACGCAGGCGTAGGTGTTCATGAAGAAACAGGTTATTTGGGGAGAAGCAGATTATACAGTGGCACGTTAGGTTGTGTGTTTGTGTGTGCATGTACTAGTGTGTGTACATGTGTGTAGAAACAAGTCTGCAAGAAACGGAAGCACAGTGTTAAATAGTGAAAACTGCGTATTAATATTACTTATCTCTAAGGCATGAAAGTGTGTTTTTACTTCCATTTCTTATATAAATGAACGTTGCATGAAAGTTTTTATTAAACATATTACTTGTAAAATTAAAGGAGGAGAGCTTTTCCTATTTTGACAAGGACCTGCCCAAAGTGTGTCATTTTGAAAAATAAATTCCCTGGAGAAGGGGGTTGCAGGAGGACTTGGTGCCTGTGCCTGCTAGGAGTGTTAAGTGCCTGTTAGCACAGGCAGCCAGGAGGCTTCTGTCTAGCATTGTGGCTGTGTGAGGAACTGCAGTGACCTTTCTGTCTCTCACATACTTGGGTTCTGAGGTTGCATTTTGTTCCTTCTCGTCATTTTGTGTAGCACTGTCTTCTGCCCTTTGTTGTAGATCTTTGCTGTAGTTATAACCTTGCACGTACTGAAGTTCAGGTGCAGCTCTACAAAGTTTGGACTTTTCCAGCTGCGTCTGGCTTAGGTCTGGCTGCTGTGCTCAGCTCCTTCCCACTGCTGCCCTTGAGGGTGAATATGTTGTGCCCCTGTGGCAAGATGTTCTGCTCCTGGACTAGCTGGGTGGAACTATACTCTACACTCTCTGCAGGGATTGCAGCTGCAGGGTTACACCTCAGGCATGTATGCCAGGCCTGAGCTGTGCCTGGAGGGGGCAAGGTGAAGTAGGGGGAAGAGGAAGCTCTCCCACACACTCACTGGACCTGGGCTAAGACTGGGTCCTGGGGTTCCCAGAACACCGCAAAATTCCTACTCAGCGGGCGGGGTGGGGGAGGTACTGCAGAGTGGTGGGGGCGGCCCGAGGGGCTGGGAGAGGGTCCGGCGCACAGTGCGCCTGGGCTGGGACTGGTCCTGCCGGCGCAGGGTAGCAGGAAGCTCTCCACACACTCACCGGACCTGGGCTGGGACTGGGTCTCTGTCTCTCACATACTGTGATGTCATTGCAATGGTTTTTCCTTTCCCGGTTAAATCTTTAGGAAGATTTTGATGTGGATCATTTTGTGTCTGACTGCCGTAAGCGGGTGCAGCTAGAAGAGCTGAGAAATGACCTGGAGCTATACTACAAGCTGCTGAAGACAGCCATGGTTGAGCTCATCAACAAGGACTACGCAGACTTTGTCAACCTCTCCACCAACCTGGTGAGCTTGACCCATAGCCCTGCCCATCACCACACCCGTATGTATATTGAGTCTTTAAAGTTCAGTGTTTGGGCCTGGGAGATAGCTCAGTGATCTAAGCACCTACCTGGCAAGCACAAGGATCTGGGTTCGATCCCTGGCACCACATTCCTTGCCAGTCCTGGAATCCCAGGCGCTCCAAGCCAGCCACTGAGACTGGGCATGGTGATGCTCACTGTAATCCCAGTGTGAGGGAGGCTGAGACAGGAGGATCACTATGAGTCCAAGCTGTGTAGTGAAACCCTCTACCAAATAAATAAATAAATTTTTTTAAAAAGTTCAGAGGTTTTAGAAACCTTTGATTTGATTTTTCTCCAGAAATTTGAAGTGATCATTAGTCTCATTAATAGAACTAAACTTTCTGGTGTACATTTTTCTTTTAATTCTTGCTTATGTTAAAGGCATCACTTGCTTATTTTTGAGTAAGAACCGAATATTAGCAAAGGGTGAAGGTGGTGGTAGCAGAGTGGTTGTCTTGTTAGCTGCTTTCTCAGTGTGTACCAGGAACTCACACTGCTTATGCTAATTTGCCAGAGTAAATGTCAGCTGTTCTCAAGGAAATGTTTAATTTACTTTCTGGTACATATGTTAGCCAGAGCTAAGTTGAGGGGACAGTGATGAGGATTTATCTTCTGGAGGCTTGCTTTTATAAACTGTAGGAATAATTGATAATGAGCATGTGAGTTGTTTGTAAAAGCTGTTTTAGCAAAAGAGTTGTTTAGAAATGCTTGAGTTTGGACGTTTGCCAAAGTTTGCCGTTTGGTCTTGTTCATATTTTATTTTACTTTTGTTAAGGTTTTTTTGTTTTTTTAAATTTTACTTTTAAATATATTTGTCTAAACAAGTACAAAAAGTAGCCATCTCCATGAGAATTTTAAGAACCATTTAAAGTAATGAGCTCTGTATTTGCTTTCAGGAAAATACATTTCAGGTAACTAAGATAAATGTTTAAGTAGGATTAGAAACTCAATTTTATATCCACTCTGTTTAATTAGTATTTTACTCAAGAGCTGCAAGGGGCCGGAGAAATGGCTCTGTGGAATAAGCGCTTCCCTGGCAAACGCAAGGACCTGAGTTCAATCCCTGGTTCTGCAAAAAAAAAAAAAAAAAGTTATAAGAAATACTCAGATAAGATTTCATTCATCAGATGATTCCTGTCAACCAGTCAAATTTCATAAATTAAAGTATTTATCTCCAGTTAAAAGTTTTTCATTCA
>NW_004524703.1:1111593-1132498 GCF_000260255.1 Octodon degus
TTTTTTTTTTTTTTTTTTTAATAGTCTACCAACAGTACTTTTGGTGAACAGTCTGGTACCACTTTGATCATGATACAGGTGCTCACCATCATTTTGATTGGGATGTATTTGTACTTACTTGGTTTTTGCATTTAGGTTGGCATGGACAAAGCCCTCAACCAGCTGTCTGTGCCCTTAGGACAGTTACGAGAAGAAGTTCTGGTAAGTGCCCCAGACAATATTAAACTGTCCCTCCACAAAGCATGATTGTTAACTTCTTCCCAAAAGTTCCTTTAAATCTAAGTTTATTGTTTGTTGTTGAATGTTCAGTAATTATAGGATTCGGCCTTTAACAAAGTTGTAAATAAATGATGTTGTATGTGTAACTAAATGATTCTCTACTTTAGGTTGCAGCATATGATGCAACCTAAAAACGTGTTTGAATTAAGGTGATTGTTAGAGGAAAGTGTTTTAAAATATGGGAAGAGGAGGCTATTTAGAAATTTAGCTTGTTAGTAATCACTAGTTCATGAGCAGACTGTATTTTAACACATTCGCAACAGCTGATTTGAATTAATTGTCCCATCAGGTGGCTTGTACCACTTCTCAGGGAGTCTTCAATTCTAATAATACAAAGAAAGCATTCCTTTAGCAGACCAGAAGTTATCATATTATAGTTCCTTAAGGAAAATATTAAAATGGTAAAAATAATTGTAATATAGCTACTTTATAGTACAGCAGTTGTAAATGCACATTATATATACCAGTAGTGGGGTGCTTATAAGATTTCCATGTTTAGAGAATGGACTATTGATAAACTATTCATAAATATAAATAAACTTATTTTAATGAAATAAATGTGTTGGTTATTATAATAAAAATTGATATTAATATTTATATTAGGGAAGTAATAATTTAAATTCAAGCAACTAACTAGATTCAGTGCCTTTATAGACTTTATTAATTGTGTTGCTTAAAAAACTGATCAAAATTATTAGATCTGTTTGTACCATCAGTGGTACAAGCACCCATGGGATACCACCAGTGATTCAAACCAGCTAAAATGTGTTAAACATTTGTAATTTCACGTGTATTTTTCCAAATGATATTTTGTATGTTGGTTAGGTTATTAGACCAGTCTACAGAAGCTATTTAAATGCTAATGCAGCTGAAGGATAATATCAAATTAATGTAACACCTAATAAACATGGTATTTCAATATTTCTCTGAAATCTTATTTGCCATGGGAATGAGATGCCCAATCTCTAAGCTGTTTCGGACAGGGAGTCCATTAGAAGGCATCTTAAAGGGCAAGTTTTGACATCCCACCCAGCAGAACACTGTGGTACCCTGTCCTGCCCAACCATCTACCCCTAGTCTGTGTCAGGGCCACTTCCAGGTGTCCTGGCATTGTTGAGGTGTCACATGCTTGATGTACTACCCCATCATGACCTACATGGGTCACAGGCAGATGGTGCGCAACTTGAATGGCCTTAGCCCAGCAATGCCTAGCATGCAGACATCCTGAATTTGTGTGATGTGTATGTGAAGTGCTAGAAAGTGCAGAACAAAGACATGTGTGTTAGACATCCACAGGAGGGAGATCAGAAAGCATTCATATGGAGATAAGTTCTGAGGAGTGTCTACTAGCAAGCAGTTCTAAATGTCTCCATCTTGTTTGATTTTGTTAAAAGCTCATCAAAGTAGTTTTGTCTGGGGTGGAAGGGACTGGTTTTTGTGGTCCACTGCTGGATTTCACTTGCCTCTGTCCAGCCTGGATACTCTGTCAAGGGTGGGGTATTTCCTGAGTCTTCAACCTTACAGGCTTCTGTGAACTCTGTGAAATGAATCACTCTCCCGACTTCCTCTCTGCCTGTGGCCTGCCCTCACAAAATCTTGCCTTGCCCCTGTCTGCCACCCTCCCTGTGCCCTTTCTCACAGCTATCTATAGAGCCACCTCTTTACTTGTCATGTTAGCCACAGATCTTCTCTTCTTTTTTAAATCCCAATTTCTGAATTCATATGGGATTCTGAGATCACTGAGGATTAAGACTGTTGCTCTCTGTTCTTCATTGTCCCCTTGTTGATTTATACAATAGCTGACATTTTGTAGTGTTTGTTGAATGAATGAATTCACTTTTCTGTAGAATTTTGTGATTTGTCCAGTTTTTCTAAATATCCCCTTACTGTCATTTTGGCCCTGATTCCTGATTATCCATGCTTGGCTTACTTCATCAGCTTCTGGACATGTTTATCCTCCCTTTACTTTGACATCCTTTTCTTGGCTTGATTCCTAAATTTCCAAAAACAGCATTTTTATCATAATTTTTATAATGTTTAAAGTGTGTAGAATTATTCCAAAGATCTTATCTGGATAGAGCTCTCTTAAGTCAATCTTCCTTCTTAATTTCTACTTCTCTCCAAATGGAAGCCTGTAGTACCCCCCAGTGGGGGAGGGGGTGCCTTACTGTACTTGAATTTGTCTAGTATCCCTTTCCTCTACTGAGAAGCTCCTGTCTGCCCTTGTCAGCATCCACAAGCTTTCAGGGTCCACTTTGTGCCTTATGCATTGATTTGGCTTCCCACTCTTAACTGCCTAGGGTGTCCTTGTGGGAACATTTTCTTTTGCAAGTGACTCCAGCATGGCCTTGGTTTTACATGTTAACCTGACTCTGAATCATGAGTAACACCGTAGCAGTTATGGCTAATACTTTGTAATTTTTGTCAGTATATGTGTGATACTGGCCTTTGGATATTAGATCTTGCAGAACTGAATTAAATGTCATGTTACAAAATAATTTTTAAGTCGATTTTCTTTATTCTTTGAAAGAGTCTTAGATCATCTGTCAGTGAAGGAATTCGAGCAGTAGATGAACGAATGTCTAAGCAAGAGGACATTAGGGGAAAAAAGGTATGCTGTGGTATTCTCCCTTTAAAGCTTTGACTTGCTCCAGCATGTTGTAGCCACCAGCACTAGGGGTGTGGCCTTACCCTTCTTGAGACCTTTGTGGAGAGGAGCATGATGTCCCTATCAATAGCTCAGCAGGGCTGGTAGGGACAGTATCCAGCTGTTCTTTCTCCTAGGCTAATTAAAGTCCTAGGAATAAGAGGCAATGAAATGCAATTAATTTTTTAAGAAGGCAAATAAAATTGCATAATCTTTTTTTTTTTTTTTTTTTTAGACCTATTTTTTTTTTTTTTGTCTTTTTTTTTAGACATGGTCTTTGCTATGTAGTTCAGACTGGCCTTGAACTCTTCATAGCCCAAGCTGGCCTCAAACTTGCAGTGATCCTCCTGCCTCTGCGTCCCTGGTGCTGAGATTATAGGCCTGCTCCCCACACCCAACTGCAGATTCTTCTTATGCTTGAATTTGCTCATCGTAGTATTAATGTTTTTAAGGAAATATGTCACATGCCAGCTAATAGTCTCCTCATGCTTCCCCTTTTCAGTTCTGTTAGACCTTATTAGGAGATAGGAGACAGAATTTCAGAGGTACTGAGTGGCTGCTAGATAAAATCCCTCATTTTTTTAAAGGAAGAAGCAGTAATGACTGACAGTGATGTACTTTAAAGTTTAGCCTGTGTGTTATTTTTGCAGCCCTCTGCAGAGAGGCTATTCAGAGTGGAAGGAACTTAGAGACAATTGCTTTCCACCTCTGCTGAAGGGTGTCCTTCGCCCCAATCTGGGGAAGAAGGTGCCATCATTGTCTCCATTGTATTCTGCATGTATTGCTGGACTGCACAGTGGTCCTGTGTTTTGGTTTTATTGTCTGATTTTTTTATAATTATGGCTGCATAATGGCAGAATTAGACTTTAGAATTTAGGATCTTCACTCTAATCTGTGTTTTGCTTCATGCTTTCTAAATTTATATTTACCATACATTTTTAAAACCTCAGGGAAGAGAAGCCTGTTTTAGAGATCTTCTGATTAGTTCTCCTTTAGATCTCTTCGTAGCTTTCCTCCAAAGACTCAGGACATAATGTGTTTCAGAAAAGACCTTAACTGTCAAGAGAGCAGGGGGATTACTTGTTCATTCATGTATTCCATGTGTCTGGCAGAATAATTTGCTTCATAGCAGTGCTAAGTGACTATTTAGTGAATAACTATATCTTTTTGTTATAATGTTCCTTACAGTCTTTGATAGTATTTGCCTTGTGTAGTGTCTTACTGAATTGACACTTGTGTATAGGTGAATTGTGCTCATGTAATTAGAGAGTATGGTTGGAAATTAAAACATAAAAAAGCAGTCTTAAATAGAGCCAGAAGAAAGGCTCATTATAATGAGGGATGTAAAAATGAATACGGAATAAGAAAGTAGGGGCAACCCACTCAGACCCCCCTTTTGTCCTGTCTGAGACAGAAGCTTTCTTTCCCAATAAAATATTCTATTCTGAAAAAAAAAAAAAGAAAGAAAGAAGTGACGTATATTGTTTTAATTATATATTTGTGATAGACTATTGAGATATACTTGTTCTAGAAATCTGAAATTAGGAATTACGTTCTTTGGGATTTAGTGTGATGTAGAAATAATAAAAATGTAAAATATTTTATTTTGTGTTGACTTTTTGGATGTGTGTTTCTGTTTCTCTGAGTTAAGGATTTGAATTAAACTTTGGGATTTTTTTTTTTTTTTTTTTGCTTCACTTTCATCTTTACAGATGTGTGTGTTAAGACTTATACAAGTTATTAGATCAGTTGAGAAAATTGAAAAGATCTTAAACTCTCAAAGTTCTAAAGAAACATCTACACTAGAAGCAAGCAGGTAAGTATTTTTACTAAACACCTCATACCTAGACTAAGAAATTTTTTTGAGCTAGAAAAAAAAAAAATCCAAACCTGGCTTAGTGTCTTTAAAAGTAGCTCGAGAGGGACTGGGGAGATAGCTCAGTGGAATAAATGCTTGCCTGCCTAGCAAGCACAAGGTCCTGAGTTCGATCCCTAATACCACCAAAATAAATAAAAATAGCTCAGGGGGCCTGGCCCTAGCTCAGGCCTTTAAGTGGCTGCTTCCACAAAGCTGTCAGCCTCAGGTTGCTGGAGTTCGAACCTCACACCTCTCCAGCTGGCCAAAAGTGCCCTGAAGGCATTCGAGGAAAAAAAAAAAAAAAAATAGCTCAAGAGAAATACTGTATGGAAGGGTCCAGGGAGATAGCTCAGTAGAATAAGTGCTTGCCTGGCAAGCTCAAGGGCCTGAATTCAATCCCAGTTCCAAAAAAAAAAAAAAAAAAAAAAAAAAAAAAATACTGAATGGAATGGTACCCACTAAATACTGATACAGAGCCTGTGTGTTTGTTTGGTGATAGTTTCTGTTGACCACTCTCCAGGAGTGAGGGGCAGGCAGTGTGATTTCTGTGCAAGATTTTAACTTTGGATGTTTTCCTTGTGCATCAGTTGTGTCCTTACCAGTCAGTTGTATGTGGAAATGGCAGTTACTTCAGGCTTTTCAGTAGGTCCTAGGTATTATTGTTGATGTGTCTAGAGCTTCAGAATGCACTAACATTGTATCATTAAGTAGTACAGTTCCTATTTAGTTGAAAATTATAAACAACAGAAGAAGCTTCACAAACTAAGAAACAAAGACCATTTCCTTTGTTAGACTGTAATTGTCTTAACCTACATCCTACTGTGAATCTGAAATCAGCTAGGTAGGTAGGAGATTCAGTAATGAGTGGCCTAGGTTATACAGACATGAGCTGAGCATCTTAGTGGAGTGGAGTGACCAAGGGTGATACAGCATGCTCATGAGGTGGCCTGAGCCAAGTTGATGCTCTTCTCTGTGTTTGAGTTTGCTGCTGTGGTGTCAGACCACATTTTAGGACTTACCCATTCAGGGGTAGACTTCCTTGGCACTGCTAGCTAGTGCCTGAAATTCCCATGTATATCTGTAGATTAAGAAGTGAAGCATCCACAGAAGAGATAACCCTACCTTGCTGGGTCTCTGCTTCTCCTCATGCACAGGATTTGTCTGATGATCAGTCCCTGCTGTCTTTGTTTCTTCAGCCCTCCATGTTCATGATTTTGCCTCTTTAGTCCCTGCATCTGCACTTGTTCATCATCATCCATCTCTTGGAGTCTAGATTGTCCTCAGCTACTATGCCTGTTACACTATTGACAGTCCTTATTCAGCCCCCTGGTCCTTTTCCAGTCCTGCTGATTCTGCCATGCTCCTCCAATGGACTCTAGGTTCCTTGTGGATGCCCACTCTCTCAGAGTGTTGTTGTTAGTGCTGCATTAAGTAATGGCATCTTTGGGCAACCGTATTCAACCTCACAGTCCTAACTACTATGAGGTGCTGACCCTTCTCTCCATGCAAGTGTCTCTAACCTCACTCATGGGTCAGTCTGACCAACAGTCTCCTGCTGTGTTGTAGGACCATGGGGACTGAACTCATTATGTTCCTTACCTGTATTTTGCCACTGGAAAAAATGTCACACTCCACTCTTCTGCCTCAAGAAATGGTGCCTGCATTACCCCTGTTCCCAGGCTAGTGGTGTTCGGGGTTGAGGGGCACCTCCACTGGTTCCATTGTCTCTCACTAGGCATATCTTGTTTTTGTTGCTGGGTTACCTGCAGGTTAGGAGATGTCTGTCTCTTCTTCTACATTTTCGTTCTTGGGCAGGGCTCCTCAGTGCCCCTCAGTGCCTTCATTGGAGCTGCAGGTGGTCTTGCAGGTTTGTTTGCCTAATCACATCTCACCTCTGCTCAGTCATTGGATACTTAAATGTTCTACTTCCCTGTAGCTCTCTCTTCCCCAGTTCTCCTTCGTCCTTCTCTAAAGTGGCTCCCTGGCTGCTGTGAACATTAGTGATCAGTGCATTGATGCATCGCCAGTTATAGGTAGATACTTTCATGTTCACCTTCTCTAGGCCCATGTAATTCCAAATCCAGCTCACGATGTGTATAAGGTGTGGAAAGGTGGTTGTTGAAGACACTGGATAGGGAAAAAGGCAAGTTTTGACATACTGTTTCGTAAAATTCAGCCTTCTCTGGTAGATGTGTTGATCCTGGCTGCTTTCTTTAACTATACCCTACTTAGTTTGGTTCTAATGAAACTAATGAATGTACACACAAGACATTGCGGAAGTAATCTTGTATAAAATTTGACTGCAGGTTCCCCTCCTCTGAGAAGTCCTTCTTGACCCCTCTTCCATGGGTGCTTGTTTTGATGCTGTTCCTCCAGCCTCCAGGTCTGCCAGGAATCTTCCCTGTGAGGCCAGAGCTGCAATTGACTTGGTTGATTTTCCCATCAGACTGTGAGATCTCTGATGTTGGATGCCAAGTCTTGCTCATTACACTGAGTGTGGAGCTGGCAGGTACCTGAAGGAAGGTCAGGCATCACACACTGTGAGGAATGTCTGTTTCTGTCTGTGCTGTTCCTTTGGAATGTCTGTTTTCAGAGTAGCAGGCTCAGTACCCTTCCTTGGTCTTTGTTGCTTTCATGGGCTTTTCTTTGGCTCAGATGAGCAAATTTGATGGTAGAGAAGTTAACCAGAACATGCCAGTACAGAGTAAACACCTTTCTGTCAGGTCAAGAAGCATATATAATGAATAATAAATCTACCCTGGGTTCTTTAGGAGAGAGCTGGGACATTCTAGAGTCATGCTGGGCAGCTGCTCTCCTGTCCCTCTGAACTAAGCACAGGACTTTGCAGACACTGGTATCAGTATGTGGCATCTCCTGTGTCTTTATGCTGTGGACTTTTCCTCACTTCTAGACTTGTCCTCTAGAGATGATGGTTCTGCTCTTCTTTTCTTTGTTGTTTACTTGTAATTGAGCAGTGGTTGTGCTTCATATTGTTTTAGGAGAACATGTATTTATTCTACTTGGTGGCAGATGCAGTGAATGTCTTCTCTGTAGAACTCACTCCAAGGATAGAAACTGTGACATAATTTTAAATTATTGTTTAAGCCTATTCTGAGAGAATTTATTTATTGCTATTGGAGAGCCAGTCTTATTTATTGAGGTAGCATGACTGGTATTTTACAGGTGTTAGAAGTAATTCGGACTTTTGTATTCAACTGCTTTGAAACTTAGAGATACTAGTACTTGTTTTTATGTAAAAATTGTGTCATGATACTTGTTTGGTACTTGATACACAAGCTAGAAGGTGTCAGTGTCTGTTGTCTCATGACTTGCAACCCTTTTCAGCCAGACTTGTTTGGTACTCATCACTTTTGGTGTCTCTTAGTCCTGCCAGAGCCAATTAACACCAATACTAAGGTATGGCTGTATTTTAGAAGGGAGAATGAGCAGGTAAAAAAATAGGGAAGAACTCAGATGAGTAGAGGGAGAGGGAACAAGAGAGAAGGGAGGTCAGGAGTAAAGTGAGAGTCCAGCATGTGGCCACCCTGCTGTCCAGACAGCTGGGCTTCTGCTTCACCTTCTGAGGCCAGGCAACACTTGCTGACACCCACCATTCCCAGGAAATGGTGGGCACATGGCATAGAAGACCAGCCTGGACCTTGTAACAAGGTGGCCATTGAAAAACACACATTGGGAAAGCTGGGCACATAGGTGTGAGCCATGCCCTGGCTCTCTAGAAAGTGAATACCTGTGAAACTGAATTCTGTGATTGTCACCCCACATAGCCCACTCCTGACTGGACAGGTCCTAGAGAGAATCGCCACGGAGTTCAACCAGCTGCAGTTCCATGCGGTGCAGAGCAAGGGCATGCCTCTCCTGGACACAGTTCGGCCTGTGAGTGTTGCCTGGACCTTTCCTGTGCACTGTTGGGGAACTTGAGAAATCATTTTGAGATAATCTAAGGACACATGCATGTATAGACTCAGCCACATGTTCTAAATCACAGAACAACATTCATTTCTGAACTTTATATAATTGGACATATAATCAGATTTAATTTTTCTGAAGCCTTTGTTAAGCTTGAAATCTATATTTAGCAAAAAGATTTCCTTTGTAGCTGTAGAAGAAATTTGCTTTTTCTCTTTATGTAAACTTTCTAAATTCTTCTTTGATGAATCAGAAGTCTGTTTATAGAGATTATGAGGATGGGGAGAGATTCATTACCCCAAGAAATGTGACTGTGGCCTACTATCTCGTGGGGGTGAAGCACCAGTGAGTTTCAGAAAGTGCTTGTCGTTTGTTCCCACAGCGCATAGCTGGCATCACAGCCATGCTGCAGCAGTCCCTGGAGGGCCTCCTGCTGGAAGGCCTACAGACCTCCAGTGTGGACATTGTGCGGCACTGCCTGCGCACTTATGCCACCATCGACAAGACAAGGGATGCCGAGGCCTTGGTGGGCCAGGTGCTGGTGAAACCCTACATAGATGAGGTTTGTATGCTGGGTAGCTGCTGTGATTGCGTTCTGCTGGGCTGGGGTGAGGTATGCCTGAGGCCTTACTCTGAGGTCCTAATTACTACAGGACCAACATGAGCACAGGGGTTCATGGGCACAGTTGGTGTGCCCTAATGTGCAGCTCAGGTATGGCCTTCACTTCAGAACAAGTTTTGCCTAACCAGACGCATGTCCATTATATCTTTAGTCCATTATGCAGACTTTGTAACCAGTCTTGTGGGTGGAGTAAACTAAGGAAGCACATAACAGTGCTGCCTCACAGGAGGTGGCACAGAGAGCTGTGAGCATGTAAGGTGTGTGAATGGGAACTGCAGTGTGCACCCACAGACCTTCGTGAGGTGGTGACTGTGGGCCCAATGCTTGAGTAGTCGGAGTCTGTTAAATCAGAATGGTGAGGGAGCAGTATTCAGACATGAAGGGTTTTAATCGCAAATTAGAAGGTGGCACTTGGCTACCAGTGCCCCTCACCCATTAGGATACAGATAAAGAATAGGAGTAAGTG
Source organism: Octodon degus (assembly GCF_000260255.1). Classification (NCBI taxonomy): domain Eukaryota; kingdom Metazoa; phylum Chordata; class Mammalia; order Rodentia; family Octodontidae; genus Octodon; species Octodon degus. The sequence continues at coordinate 1,121,393 of NW_004524703.1, forward strand.
TGCTGTGCCAGGAATGGCCAGAGGGCAGGTTACCAGAAGCAGCATGTATTGTGGGTGAACTAGTAGAAGTCAGGAGGCCTGTCCTTGGTGTTGGCAGGTGTTTTTCTAGCCCTGTCACTCTGTCCAGTAAGAACTGTACAGAGAAATTCCTGTGACTAAAAAGTGAAAATCCTTATAATTTTTTAAGGGGAAAATTGAATCCCAAAAATAAAAATGAAATTTGCAGATTAAGTCTAGAATGACCTTCAATTTCCTGCTTTGGTATGTTGCTGCATTCCATACCTATCTTTGGAGAGGGAAAAGGAGAAATTGTTTGAATTATTTATCAGTAAGTAAAATTATTTTAGTAGCTATGTCCTTTTCCCTTATTGAACTGAATGTGATATGTTAAATTGAAGAAATATTAGAAGCTTGTGGCATATTAAGTAAATCACAGCTCTATTTTACTTGAATTTGGGTACTTACCCTGTGGTATATCATGAGTTGACTCTCAACCTTAGGACCAGAAACTAAAAAATATATATATATTTTCTTTGATTTCTCTAACACTTCCCCTAGGCTGAATCATGACAGGATCAAAGCAGTGAGGGATGATGTGGTAGGAACCCTGTGCTCCGACTTAAGTCATTGAAAAAAAGATACTATTTCTGTTCAGGGTCATCTGGAAGCCAGTGAATGTGAGAGTTTATCAGCCCTGGCCAACATCTTGGCTAGCTTTCATCTCCCCCACTGTCAAAACAGTTCAAGCAAAAGTAGGAACTGGTTCCAAATATGACCTAATTTTAATTGGAGAGAACAGTGGCCATGAGGAATGGGTTTTGTTTGGTTATTTTGGTGTTTTTTAGTCCTGGAGATCTAACCCAGGGCTTGCATGTTAAGCATCATCCCCAACCTTTTTCCCCCTAGTTTTTATTTTGAAACAGGGCCTCACTTAGTTGCCTAGGCTGGTCTCAAACTTGCTATCTTCCTGCCTCACACTCCTCCCAGAGTGTGTAATTTAAGGTGTGTACCACCATGCCCAGCTAATGAAGTATATTTCTAAGTGTGTTTTTCTTTTTTTGTTTCTATATATCATCTATATTTCTCTTTTAAATACTTTTAAAAATTCCTGGGCCGGCGAGATAGCTCAGTGGACTAAGCACCTGCTTTGGCAAGCATAGGGACCAGAGTTCGATCCCCCGTTACATGTGCTGTGCTGGCCTCGCCCCCAGAGCATGCTGAGCCCCAGCTGAGTCCCGACATAGTGGCGCACGCCTGTAATCCCAGCTCTGGGGAAGCTGAAAACAGGAGGATCACTACAAGTCCAAACTGCATAGGGGACCCTGTATCAAATACATAAATGAAAAAAAAAATAACAAAATAAAAATGCTATTCCCTTTCCTAGGTGATTGTGGAGCACTTCGTTGAGTCCCACCCTAGTGGTCTTCAGGTCATGTATAACAAGCTTCTGGACTTTGTTCCTCATCACTGCTGCCTTCTCCGGGAAGTTACAGCAGGAGCTGTCTCAAGGTAACCCCAGGGACTCTGTCTTGACCACTTCAACCTCAACTCCACCTTTTTGCACCTGCACTGGCCACTGCTAATGCACAGCAGGTACACTACTCACATGGACAGGTCCCTGGTGAGCTTCGGCTCTCTTTCTCCCCCTGATGCAGTGAGGCAAGTACCATCACTTTGTCCCACTGAAGAGCCTGGGCCTAAGGCTGTTAGAACCTGGCCTTTTTCCTTCTCTACACTTCTTATTGACTCCACCATCCAGTCACAGGTGCATTCCTTCCATGATTCTGCATCCTCCTGTACCATTGTCAGTTCAGTTTCAACAAACTTTTTTTTTAAATTTTATTTATTTATTTATTTATTTATTTATTTATTTATTTAGTGTGTGTGGCCAGCTCAGCCCACCAGGGGGCGGCACTGACTGGCATGTGGTGCTGGGGGATTGAACCGCGGTCCCTTTGCTTTGCTAAGTTTTTTCTAAGTAGGTGCTTTAGACCACTGAGCCATCTCTCCAGCCCCAGTTTCAACAAACTTTGTAGCGTGTATGAGTTCATCCTCAGTTTCTCCTCTCATCAGTTTTCATGACTTCCCATGCTTTTGTAAATATCCCATTACCTTAATGAGTACAATGGCCCAGTCTATTATTGTCTCTTGTCCAGAAAAGCAGGTTCTCCCACTGAGTATTTCAGAACTTCTGAGATCCTTAGACTGTGCCTTTTTCCTGAATCTTGGGTGGCTTCTCAGTGCTCATGGGAATAGCAAGGCTTCTGGGTAGAGGAGAGAAGGCGCCTTCTGGTCTGGCCCTGGCATCTCTTCACTAAAAAGTTTGTGTGGAAGTTGTCCTCCGTACCTCTTGGTGCTCTGACCATGGTGCTGGCCACCTTTCCCCAGTACCTTTGCACCTGCCTGCTTGTGTGTTCTTGTTGCCCTTTCTCTTACTGTTTTTCTTTCTTTCTTTTTTTAAATATTTTATTTATTTGGTACATGGTCTCACTATGAAGCTCAGACATAGTGATCCTCATGTCTCAGCTTGCATAGTGCTGAGATTACAGGGGTACCCCACTGTGCCTGGTTTCAGTGGCCAGCTTGGCACCTGGGGCTGGCATGGCATGTGGTACCAGGGATATCAAACTTGGGTCCTTGCGCTTGCCAGGTAGGCACTTAGACCACCGAGCTACCTCTCAAGCCTTCTTACTGTTTTCTTTGTCTCTCTATGGCACTGTTATTCTATATGTAGACCTATCTGAGCCATTGCTTCTTTGAAGAGACTGTGCTTTATCCTGGTGTTCATCATGAATTGTGTCCAGGACACAGCGCCTTTGCTTCTGCTGTGGATCAACTTCATGTAATAAAGGGTCACTGCCTGCCTTGCCTGTTCTTCCTCACCTTGTGACACATTTCTTGAAGTCAGCAGCTGCCTAGTAGTGCTTGCAAAATGAAAGAGTTCAGGAATTTTCATTGATAAGAAGGGAAATAAGGTCCTTGTGTTCACATATGCAGGATGATTAATATTCTACTTGAGCTTTGAGGTACCTTTGTGTATTCCTGAATCATTGTAGATGAGGACTTATTTTGCCTCTTTAGCATGGTAATCATGAATATGTAGTTGGATTTGTGTTGAGGATAAGAACTTAGTACAAGTCATGATATAAAATTAAAGAGGCTACAGTTATGAGGCATCCAGTAGTTAAGTTTGACAGAGCTAGTCTTGGTCCTCAAGTGTCCAGTTTCAAAGCTTTAGAAGTTCCTTGTCAGCAGTTCTCTACTAACCCGAGACTTTGGGGAAGTCATGTTCTCTTCTATATACTCTTGGCTCTGTGCTGTATTAAAAACAAAAATTTGAGTTGCTAAGTAAAAATTTAAAATGCATTATTTTATCCAAGTTATGGTCTCTGACACTTTCAGGACAGAAATATTTCTTTTAGACTATAAAGTATAAATTCAGTCTAGGTAACAATTGTGACTAGATAGGTACATTATTTTCTAACTTTGTTTAAGAGGCCTCTGCCAAATTCTTGCAGAGGCCTCAGATTCTTGAGGACTCTTAAGTCATCTCTGCCTGCTTGCACTGTAGTGTGTCCAGTACAGTGTGGTTTTTACATGCCCCTGCCATCCCTTGCTCCACTCTTAGGGCTCAGTGTCACTCTTGTCCTTTTCTGTTTTTTTCTCACATATTGCCCTCTACAAACATCCAGGATCAAGAGGCTTGTTCTCTTCAGTGGTCACCTGTTAATCTTGCAGGTCTTAAATTTGGGGAGGGGTCTTTAATTTGACACTTTCTTTGTGAATGCAGAGATTAATTATTTGATGTTGATTATACTGTTGTGTCTGTAAATCTTCAGTTTCATTCTTTTCTAGATGCCTTATACCACCTCCCGTGGAAAATCTGATGACCCAGTATGTGGGGTCCTTGCGGGAGCAAGTATTTTCCTTGCCTCTTCCTCCTGTGTAGTTTTCCTCCTTGCTCAGGCAAAGCTCTAAATAAGATCATTGAATGCTATTCCTGGACGTAGAAGCAGTGCTTCCTTGATGCCCTGTCCAAATACCTTCTGCTGAGTGGGAAAATTATAAAACCCTTTTTTCAGTTTAATACCTACTAGAATTTTAAGTCCTAGAGTGATATGACAGTTTAGTTGTACAACTCCCAGATTAGCCAAAATAAAATTAAGATTAAATTGCTCACCATCTTTAAAGAAAATTATCTTAAAAATGAGTGTAGTTTAAATTGAGTGTAGTTTGTCTAGATACATGTTGTGTCCATTTTTAGGAAAAAAAAATACATGTGTACGGGGTAACATGTTTTGCCTAAGACCTGACCTGCCATGTGAACTCAGGTTTGCTGACTCTGAAGTGTGTTTAGTCTCAGTGGTTTTTTGGTGTGTGTGTGTGTGTGTGTGTGTGTGTGTGTGTATGTGAAGTTTTTGAAATAGAAACCCAACATGCTACCAGATATAGTAGCACACACTTGTAATCCTAGTATTCAAGAAGCGGAGACAAGAGAATTATTGAGGGTTTAAGGCCAGCCTGGGCTACAGAGTGAGTTCAAAGCCAGTCTGGACTGTATAATGAAGCATTGTCTGAAAAAGAAATCCCACCTCCAGTGTTGAAAATCCTAAAACATGTACACACAAAAATGCATGAATCTGTTCTCAGTTTTGTTCTATCAAGATTTGAATAAAAGTCATAGAATTTTAGAACTGAAAATAATTTTCAAGGTAGGGCAATAAGGGTAAAGTAATGAAAAGTTTACATCATTTGCAGACTTCTAGTGGTGTCCAGCTTGCTTCTTCTGTGGTAAAGAACATTGGGGCAGCAGCTTTTGTAAATGGAGAGCAGTGGCTATACATGCAGTGACTTGGCCTTATCTTTCACATTGGTGTGGGAGTTGGGCTCCGTGAAAGGTGTCAGGTTCAAAATGACACCAAGATCTAGGGATGTCATAGTACCTCAGGTATAGAAATACGCTAGTTGACATATCTGGTCTTTAAAAAAAGTTAAAATGGACTGGGGAGAGAGCTTGGTGGCCTAAGTGCCTGCTTGGCAAGCTCAGGGACCCAAGTTTAATCCCTGGTACTGCATGCTGTGCAGGCCCTGAAACTGGGCATGGTGGTGCACGCCTGTAATCCCAGTGCTAGGGAGGCTGAGACAGGAAGATCACTATGAGTCTGAGTAGCATAGCAAGATCCTGTATCAAATTTTTTTAAAAATTTTAAAAAAATTAAGACGTTGAAATAAGTTCTAGGCTGAGAATTTTTAATATAATAGAGGTAGAAACAACACTGTGGAAATTTCCTCTTTGTAATTATGTGATGGTGAACTTGACCAAGATTTTTCTCTTGTTTTACAGTGAGAAGGGCACCACTGTTCCTGGTTATGACTTCTTGGTAAACTCTGTCTGGCCAGAAATAGCAAAAGGACTAGAAGAAAAACTCCCCTCACTGTTTAATCCTGGGGACCCTGATGCATTTCACCAGGTAGCTTTCTATCTTCTTGGTTTGTGAAGATACTAACCCGAGACTTTGGGGAAGTCATGTTCTCTTCTATATACTCTTGGCTCTGTGCTGTATTAAAAACAAAAATTTGAGTTGCTAAGTAAAAATTTAAAATGCATTATTTTATCCAAGTTATGGTCTCTGACACTTTCAGGACAGAAATATTTCTTTTAGACTATAAAGTATAAATTCAGTCTAGGTAACAATTGTGACTAGATAGGTACATTATTTTCTAACTTTGTTTAAGAAATCCTAAGGATCTATGAAGTCATTATCTTTGCATTTGTTTTCCATGGAAAATTAAGTTTATATATCATTACTGTACAATTTGGAACAAAAATAACGATTGGATTTTAAATTATTTTGTATAAATATCATTTATAGTTTTACAAATTAGGAAGGATTAGATTTGGGGGTGATGTTTCTTTGTTTTGTTCTTTGAGACTGGAGGTTGAACCCAGGACACACACTTTATTTTGAGACATAGTATCACTAAGCTGCTAATACCTGGACAGCACCTTTGATCTCCCTGCTGTAGCCTCCCAGAATCTGGGGTACAGCCTGTTGTGACTCAAAAGCTTTCATAGTTGAGATTCCCAAAGCATGTTTGATGCTCTTTTCCCCTGTGTGGCCTCTTAACTGTGTCCAGGCCATGAGCATGGGGCAGATGCCTGAACCCGACACGCACCTCCTTGCTGTGTGTCTCAGCCTTCCTGCTGGAGTTTGGGTTGTGGATTTTTTTTTATCTAATAAAACAACCTTTGCCTTATTATTTAAGTTAGGTGGTTTGTTAAATCTAAATGACTGTAATTATTGGTATATTGGGGGTTTATTTTGTATTTGGGGTACTTTGTTTTGGGGGGGTTTTCTTTGTTTGTTTGTTTGTTTGTTTGTTTTTTTAAGGATCTACAGAGTCTTACTACATTGATTGGACTCGTAGTGATTCTCCTGTGTTCAGCCTCCCAAAGAGCTAGGATTACAGGTGTGCACCACCATGCCCAGTCTCAAATCACCATCTCAGCACACCCCGGGGGCGGGGCCAGCACAGCATGCCGGGGAACGAACCCTGGCTGCTGCGTTGGGTTACTTATTTTGTACCCCTGTTTTCTTCACTCTTCTTTCTCTATTCCTTTGCATTTTAGACTTTTAGGGATTTTTCTCCTTTATTCCTTGTTTTTCCTTTTATTAATATGGATATCAAGACCTTTTTTATTTCTGTGTATCCTAAGTGAAAGCTGATAGATGTTACTTCTCTTCTTAACAGAAGCCAAGTTACCTGGTGTTCTTCAGCCTCATCCTGAACAGGAGAGGGAACTTGGAAGACTTTAGTGCTCACTGTGGCATCCCACGGTGTGTGCAGCTGTTCCAGGCTGACTCTTACATGTTATTCCTTTGGCCTGGGCATTAGCTCTGTTGTTTACACAGTCCTATAGTCCTTGCACTGTGAGTTTCTGCTGGGGCTTGTCCTTTGTGTTGCTGTTGTTCTTTCTTGGCTATCTTCTTGTATCATCTTCCTACAGTTTTTCTGCTAGAAACTTCTGTTTGAAGAGTGGTTTTGCCAGACTCAGCTTATATAGCCATGTATCGGACCTTTGTTATGAAATCAACTATTAATCTGTTTTTTGTCCATTGTTAATACTTTTTTTCTGTTTGCTTTTAAGATTATCTCTTTGGTGTGCCAAATTCCACTGTTTGCCTTATGTAAACTTCTTTTTATTTATGTATGGAATATGTTGGATTTCCTGAATTGAGCTTTTCCATCCATGAGCTGTCTTTCGTCCATTTTGGAGCATTTTTGTCCATGAGCTGTCTGTTCAGTTGTGCTTTTCTCTCACTCCTGTAGCACCTGCTCCTGGGACCCTTGATTTCCCTCCCCTCACCCCTCTGCACCTGCTGCATCCAGGTGATACATGGGACTTGTTTGCCAGCACACCGATGCCTCCTTCAGTTGCATCTGATCTCTTTTACTTCTGCATACTGTTGCCAGTTATCATAGTTGTCAATTCTAGTTCTATTTGCTGCTTTTGGTAGTCAATCTGCTTAATTTGCTTCTTTTAAATGCATAGAAAGGTACAAGGTAAACATGCAGAGTTTGGAGCTAAGTAGACTTCAAAATAGTGTAGATAATAGCTTAGAGCTTTTTTGGTCCCAGAAATAGCTTTTACCAGTTCTCTGATTGTCTCATGTTGTAGCATATTAAATAATAGGATGATTTGCGTTGTTTTTGATAAATGGTGTAACAATTTCTGTGAATTTAAAAGTAGGACTTTTTAAATTGGATACCGTGAACAGGGTAAAATGCTGGGTTAAGGCTGAGCTGCAGAGGGAGCTTCATGGTTTGCTGGGCTCTCTAAAGGGTCGCATTGGCTGCGTCTACTCCATAGATGTTTCCACTCAGAAAGAGCCTTTCTAATAGAACCATGACTTTGCAGTTCTCAACCAGTATTCAGTGTCTGTGGCTGCATTTTCCTTAGGTCTCCCATCACCTTTTTTCAAGACCAACTGTAACCTTTAGCCTTAATGCAGCACATTGCTATGCAGAGGGAAGTAGCCTGGCATTCTTTTAACATCTGCCAATCCATAGATGAAGGTTTATCCCAAAAATGGGATTAGAGCCCTTCTACACCTTAGTTCCACACACCTGTGCCACCCTTGGATTATGAGGAACGTTGCCTGAGTCTGGTTGCCACAATTTTAAAGCCTGGGGTTTTGACTGCACTGAAATTCTTTTCTAAGCATAGGCCTCTGCATATTCGGGGTCATAGTTTGGTGACCTGGGTTGGGTCTGCCCACCCCATCTGAAGAGAATATAAAAGGTCTAGTACTACTTTGGTAGAGCCTGGGGCTGAAGGAAAAGGGAACCCACAGAAGGAGTATGCAGCCAGCTGCTGACACTAAGGGTCTGCTTCCCCTGCTGTTTGTTTTGGCTTTTGGGAAGCTTCTGCCTGACTCCCTCAGAAAAGGAAGCAGTGATCAAGGTATTAGTTGGGGGGTTTTGATGATATTAGTCCTCCTGACAGTTTTCATGCCCTCTTACCTGTAAAATGGATATGATACTCTCTTTTTTCTTTAAAATGTTTTCTTAGCCAGGACTGGTGGCACATGCCTATAATCCCAGCACTCAGATGGCTGAAGCAGGAGAATCACCGTGAGTTTGAGGCCAGCCTGAACTGTAGAGTGAGACCCTGTCTCAAAAAAAAAAAAAGGTTTTTTTTTCTTCCTTCTAGAGAGACAGTGAATTATACCACTTAATCCACTGTCCTCTGATGAATGGAGTTGGGTGCCCTGGACTATGAGTGCTGTTGAACTAGCACTGGACTTAGGATAGTCCTTCTGGGTTTCAGAAAGACTTTGCCATGGAAGACTATGGGCCTATCAGCAACTGCTCTAGATACTACCACATCCCTAAGTGGGGATATTAGATGGGAGCTTCTGCAAGGTCTCGGTCAACTCTAGAACTGTGACTCTCCTGTTGACTGATCTTGATTAGTTTCCAGTGTGTGCACCTGGTTAACTTACTGATAATGATAATTCCACTGTTCTTATTTTAGAAATATACCATAAGTATGGATTTTGTAAGAAGATTTGAACGACAGTGTGGGTCCCAGGCCAGTGTGAAAAGGCTAAGAGCACATCCTGCCTATCATAGCTTCAATAATAAGTGGAACTTACCTGTTTATTTTCAAATAAGGTCAGTCCTTTGCTCACTCTCCTGTCCCCTAAACAGAGTCTGAGTGCTGGTACAAAAGGTTGACTTCTTCTCTGGGGCCACCACATTCTTTAGGAGGCAGAATTGATATGGGAAGTATCATGGGTGCCAAGCTGGAAAAGTGGTGTCTTCTTCTGATAATGGGAAAGAGCTCTGTACTTAAAATGAGCTGGAAAAAATAAAAAATAAAGATAAATAAATAAAGTGAGCTAGACTCTAGGCCTGGCTTCCTTCCCACCCAGTATAATCACATTTGTGGAAAAGATTAGAGAATACAGGAGTTTGATAGCTCTTTCCTTTCTCCATCTCACCTCTGCCTCAGATAATTCCATAGCAGTTAGGGTCTCTGAGCTGCAGTGTTTGCTTCCTCAGGGAGCAGGGGAGCTCAGCTGTGGTGGCCCTCACCTGTCAGCTTGGCAGGAGCCTGTGATGCTTGTTCTGTGGACTGTCTTTCTCCCAGACCCTCAGCCTTGTGACCCCAAGCTCAAGCACCAGGTCCTGCCACTTCTTGGGTGCCTGCAGAGCCTGACATGCCCACCTGGCCCTGTCAGCCATTCATTCTAGCTGGTAATCAGGCCTAAAATAGTGCTGATACTCAGCCAGTGCCCAAGGAAAACTTTTCTTCACCAGATTTGCCTAAAATATTAAAGGGATTGGCTAGCTTTTTCTGCTTTACTTAAAAAATCTCTGAATTTTTTGTGAGGTGTGTTTTATGAAGTGAGTTTGTCCATGTAAAAAATAAATTCAAGTAGGACTTTGTAGAACTTTTCTATTGATTTTTCCCAGATGTTGGATTGTTTACTCTGAGGATGACTGAAGATCTGCAAACACAGCTAGGGGTTTGAGTGGCACTGTCACATTACTGCAGGGTCATTTTAAAGGGGACCTAAGAACAGGGTGCTCACATTCTGACATTTTCATAGATAGAGTAACCTCAGGACCATCGTACCCTCTTGGATCTGATGTGCCCACGCTCAGTCATCCATAGGAAAAAAGCAGCCTCTGCTCACAGCTCACCACTGTTCAGCATAGTCCCAGAGAACTTGTGTGTGAGAGCAGTGGCTCTCATGGACACATTGGAAACACTGTCAGATTCAAGTTTCTTAGAGAAAGGGAGGAAATGTGTGACTAAAACAACCTCAAGGACCAGGAAGATGGCTCAGTAGAATAAGCACTTGCCTGGCAAGCTCAAGGGCCTGAGTTCAATCCCCAGTTCTGCCAAAAAATAAGAAGAAAAAAAAAAATTGCCTCAAACTGTGTTCATCCATTGGCAATCTAGAAATTGTAGACAAATAAACAATAAGAGCTAGGAGTTAGTTTGTTTTGTTTCTAGAATATTCTTCAAAATATCCGCATGTCTGTGCTGTCCGTGTGGCACTCAGCATGTGCTGAGCACAGCAGGGCTCCTCCACTGAGGTGTGATTGGCCCCCCTCCCCACCCCTAAACCCTCACCTGGCAGTGGACACACACCTTGCTGTCTTTGGAGCCTTGGAGCAGAGGGCAAGATAATGCCTGTCACTGTTGTTGTAGCCATTATTGTTACTTTATATTTTTGCAGTCTTCTGTAGCCCTGTGAAGTTCATGAAGGAATATGCAGAGTAGGAATGTAGATATGTTTGAATCTGGAGTTTCCTCTCTTACTTAGATCCTTTTGATAGTAGAGCAACTTAGTGTGCATCAAGAAACCATAGCACATGGTAGTGTCCCAAATTTTCTGATCAAGAAGATTATGGGGCCAAAGAGGATAGTGATCGATGATGTACAGTGTGCCTAAGGAGAGTCACATGGAGAGAAAACATTCTCTCAGTCTTTCACAGAGAGCACATTGGCCAAGCAATGGCCGTGACTCATCCACATGGCTGACACTGGCAAAGGTTCTACAATCTGAGGTACAGGATTTCAGGATA